>NC_056446.1:43594888-43634888 GCF_018296145.1 Oncorhynchus tshawytscha | reverse complement strand
ACCTTTATTTAACCAGGTAGGCTAGTTGAGAACAAGTCCTCATTTACAATTGCGACCTGGCCAAGATAAAGCAAAGCAGTTCGACACATACAACAACACAGAGTTACACATGGAGTAAAACAAACATACAGTCAATAATACAGTATAAACAAGTCTTTATATGATGTGAGCAAATGAGGTGAGAAGGGAGGTAAAGGCAAAAAAAAGGCCATGGTGGCGAAGTAAATACAATATAGCAAGTAAAACACTGGAATGGTAGATTTGCAGTGGAAGAATGTGCAAAGTAGAGATAGAAATAATGGGGTGCAAAGGAGCAAAATAATTAAATAAATAAAATAAATACAGTAGGGAAAGAGGTAGTTGTTTGGGCTAAATTATAGGTGGGCTATTTACAGGTGCAGTGTCTGTGAGCTGCTCTGACAGTTGGTGCTTAAAGCTAGTGAGGAGATAAGTGTTTCCAGTTTCAGAGATTTTTGTAGTTCGTTCCAGTCATTGGCAGCAGAGAACTGGAAGGAGAGGCGGCCAAAGAAAGAATTGGTTTTGGGGGGTGATCAGAGAGATATACCTGCTGGAGCGCATGCTACAGGTGAGTGACGCTATGGTGAGCAGCGAGCTGAGATAGGGGAGACTTTACCTAGCAGGGTCTTGTAGATGACATGGAGCCAGTGGGTTTGTCGACGAGTATGAAGCGAGAGCCAGCCAACGAGAGCGTACAGGTCGCAATGGTGGGTAGTATATGGGGCTTTGGTGATAAAATGGATTGCACTGTGATAGACTGCATCCAATTTGTTGAGTAGGGTATTGGAGGCTATTTTGTAAATGACATCGCCGAAGTCGAGGATTGGTAGGATGGTCAGTTTTACAAGGGTACGTTTGGGAGCATGAGTGAAGGATGCTTTGTTGCGAAATAGGAAGCCAATTCTAGATTTAACTTTGGATTGGAGATGTTTGATGTGGGTCTGGAAGGAGAGTTTACAGTCTAACCAGACACCTAGGTATTTGTAGTTGTCCACGTATTCTAAGTCAGAGCCGTCCAGAGTAGTGATGTTGGACAGGCAGGCAGGTGCAGGCAGCGATCGGTTGAAGAGCATACATTTAGTTTTACTTGTATTTAAGAGCAGTCGGAGGCCACGGAAGGAGAGTTGTATGGCATTGAAGCTTTTCTGGAGGGTCGTTAACACAGTGTCCAAAGAAGGGCCAGAAGTATACAGAATGGTGTCGCCTGTGTAGAGGTGGATCAGAGACTCACCAGCAGCAAGAGCGACATCATTGATGTATACAGAGAAGAGAGTCGGCCCAAGAATTTAACCCTGTGGCACCCCCATAGAGACTGCCAGAGGTCCGGACAGCAGACCCTCCGATTTGACACACTGAACTCTATCAGAGAAGTAGTTGGTGAACCAGGCGAGGCAATCATTTGAGAAACCAAGGCTGTCGAGTCTGCCGATGAGGATGTGGTGATTGACAGAGTCGAAAGCCTTGGCCAGATCAATGAATACGGCTGCACAGTAGTGTTTCTTATCGATGGCGGTTAAGATATCGTTTAGGACCTTGAGCGTGGCTGAGGTGCACCTATGACCAGCTCTGAAACCAGATTGCATAGCAGAGAAGGTATGGTGAGATTCGAAATGGTCGGTAATCTGTTTGTTGACTTGGCTTCCAAAGACCTTAGAAGGCAGGGTAGGATAAGTATAGGTCTGTAGCAGTTTGGGTCAAGAGTGTCCCCCCCTTTGAAGAGGAGGATGACTGCAGCTGCTTTCCAATCTTTGGGAATCTCATACAGAGAGGTTGAACAGAGAGGTTGAACAGGCTAGTAATAGGGGTGGCAACAATTTCGGCAGATAATTTTAGAAAGAAAGGGTCCAGATTGTCTAGCCTGGCTGATTTGTAGGGGTCCAGATTTTGCAGCTCTTTCAGAACATCAGCTGACTGGATTTGGGAGAAGGATAAATGGGGAAGGCTTGGGCGAGTTGCTGTGGGGGGGTGCAGTGCTGTTGACCGGGTTAGGAGTAGCCAGGTGGAAAGCATGGCCAGCCGTAGAAAAATGCTTATTGAAATTCTGGCATCCTGGTAGATAAGCCGGCATCTTGGTAGATAAGCCGGCATCCTGGTAGACAAGCCGGCATCCTGGTAGATAAGCCGGCATCCTGGTAGATAAGCCGGCATCCTGGTAGATAAGCCGGCATCTTGGTAGACAAGCCGGCATCTTGGTAGATAAGCCGACATCCTGGTAGACAAGCCGATATCCTGGTAGATAAGCCGGCATCCTGGTAGATAAGCCGGGCATCCTGGTAGATAAGCCGGCATCCTGGTAGATAAGCCGGCATCCTGGTAGACAAGCCGACATCCTGGTAGATAAGCCGGCATCCTGGTAGATAAGCCAGCATCCTGGTAGATAAGCCAGGCATCCTGGTAGATAAGCCGGCATCCTGGTAGATAAGCCGGCATCCTGGTAGATAAGCAGGCATCCTGGTAGATAAGCCGGCATCTTTGTAGATAAGCCAGGCATCCTGGTAGATAAGCCGGGCATCCTGGTAGATAAGCCGGCATCCTGGTGGTAAACTGCAGACCCTTTTTTCTACCAAGAGAGTTCTCGTCCGTAATTATCCCTGCTGTCTACATCAATTCACAAGCCACCACCCCTTTGACATCCAACAAACCGTATGGGGCCATAAACAAACAAGAGCCTGCTCACCCCCTGTGGGCAAACCAAAACAACAAGGATTACAGGCAGTATCAGGGCTAAAGGCTAGAGTTTCCACTTATAAGAAACGGGACACGGACATGGACGCATAAAAGAGAGCCCACTACGACCTCCGATGAGACATCAAACATATAAAAGGACATTACAGGAGGAAGATGGAATCCTATTACACAGATGCTCGTTGTATGTGGCAGGGCTTGCAGAAAACAATGGATTACAAAGGGAAACCCAGCCGTGAGATGCCCAGTGACGCAGAACTCCCAAAACAAGCTAAATGCCTTTCATGCTCGCTTCGAGGAAAACAACACTGAGTCTTGCGTGAAATACCCTGTTGTTCTGGATAACTGGTTCTGGTTGACAAGGGTGCTGGGCCAGACTGAATATAAGAGAGTGTTCTCAAAGCATGAGCAGACCAGCTCGCCTTGTCTTCACTGACGTTTTCAATCTGTACTTGTCTCAGTCTGTAATCCCAACATGTTTCAACATGAACACCGTTGTTGTCCCAAGAAATCCGAGGTAACCTGCGTAAATGGCTATCGCTCTGTAACACTCACATCTGTAATTATGAAGCGCTTTATGAAGGCTATTAATGACACACATCAACTCCATCATCCAGGACACCCTGGACCCAATCCAATTCTCATACCGCCCCAACAGATCCAAAGATGACACAAACTCAATTGCACTTCACATTGCCCTTTCCCACGTTGACAAGAGGGGAAATACAGTAACTACATGAGAATGCTGTTCATTGACTACAGATCAGTGTTCAACACCATAGTCCCCTTCAAGCTCATCACCAAGCTGGGACCCTGGAACTTAACACCTCCCTCTGCAACTGGATCCAACTGGATCCTGGACTTCCTGTCAGACCGGCACCAGGTGGTGAGGGCAGTCACCAACACCTCAGCCACGCTGACCCTCAACACGGGGGGCTCTCGCAGTCTCAATTCAGAATAAGAGGTTCATTCATGTTTCTCAAAAATCAAATGTAGAAGTGTTTAAGATTAAGTTTAAGCAATAACTCTGAAGTCTTACCACCCCATCCCCAAAAAAGTTAGATCACTGGATTTAAAGATGCAACCTTTTGCACCAGAGGCAAATGCTTAAAACCTCTCTGGGAAATGTGGGACGGTAGTCCCACTTGGCCAATAGCCAGGGAAAATGCAGAGCGCCAAATTCAAATAAAATACTATAAAAATCAAACCTTCATTAAATCACACATGTAAGATACCAAATTAAAGCTACAGTCGTTGTGAATCCAGCCAACATGCCATGTCCGATTTCAAAAGGCTTTTCGGTGAAAGCATAAGATGCTATTATCTGATGATAGCACAACAGTAAACAAAGAGAGTAGCATATTTCAAACCCTGCAAGCACTCTAACCAGAATAGAAAGAGGAGTGGGAGGCCCCGGTGCACAACTGAGGCGACTCCGGGATGCTGGCCTTCTAGGCAGAGTTGCCAAGAAAAAGCCATATCTCAGACTGGCCAATAAAAATAAAAGATTAAGATGGGCAAAAGAACACAGACACTGAACAAAGGAACTTTATCTTAGGTGACAGCACACATACACACACAATGCTGTTTTGCATTACAAGAATGGCTGTAACATCAGTCATCATTGCATGAAGAAGGTGTGAACCAAAGTGTTCATGATTTTTATTTGACTGAACAATAAAACAACAACGTGAAGAAACTAAACCGAAAGGTGTAAGGTGCAATAAACACTAAACTTAAAATAACTACCCACAAGACACAGGTGGGAAACTGCTACCTAAGTATGGTTCTCAATCAGAGACAACGATAAGACAGCTGCCTCTGATTGAGAACCACACCCGGCCAAACACACAGAAATAGAGAACATAGAACACAAAAAAACATAGAATGCCCACCCCAAATCAAAATAGAGACATGTAAAGGATCTCTAAGGTCAGGGCGTGACAATGGCCTACATTTAGGGTTGAGTTAAAACATTTTTACACAGAACCAGTGTAAAATATTACAGTGGACTAATGACTCATTACTTAAGTAACTGATTTTCATTCATTAAATATCATCTCCAAAATGTAACATTTATATTTCAAATAAATTGTTTAAAATCGTACAAGAGCTTCAGCAGTTTAACTAAAGTCAAACGAGCCGTACAATAAGTTTTAAAAATGCATTTATGCATTTAAATAAACAACTCAAAGTCCATTTAACAGAGCTTTAAATAATGACTTAAGAGTATTACAGTAGCATTGGAATGAGACACTAATGGCTCATCCGTCCATTGAGCGATTAATTCACAGGAACACAGGAACACATCAGCCAGAGGATTGCTTGGTACACTGCTTGGTACACTGGATGCTTGGTACACTGCTTGGTACACTGGATGCTTGGTACACTGCTTGGTACACTGCTTGGTACACTGCTTGGTACACTGGATGCTTGGTACACTGGATGCTTGGTACACTGCTTGGTACACTGGATGCTTGGTACACTGGATGCTTGGTACACTGGATGCTTGGTACACTGCTTGGTACACTGGATGCTTGGTACACTGGATGCTTGGTACACTGGATGCTTGGTACACTGGATGCTTGGTACACTGGATGCTTGGTACACTGGATGCTTGGTACACTGGATGCTTGGTACACTGCTTGGTACACTGGATGCTTGGTACACTGGATGCTTGGTACACTGGATGCTTGGTACACTGGATATGCTTCAATATGTGTTTGATATAAACTTTATAAACTTTCCCACTGTGCCCCAGCATGGGAATACTGGGACACGGTGTATCAGCTGCCAAGAGGACTGAGTATCAGCTGCCAGGAGTAGAATCCCCCCCCCGCAGTAAGACTGGTACGAGAATGTATATTTTTTCCACTGAACAATAGTGGATAAGTATCTGCTCTTGTATGTAGTGTGAGAAGTGACAGGGGGAAACATTGCACCAATGCCTCTCCACTAATGACTGTAAACACCTGTGAACAGTCTCCAAGAGACAACATAAATGGTCTCGTCACCTCCGCCTGATGCAAGTACTGATTCTACTCAACCCAAATGATTTGATTTTAGAATGCCATCACAGACCATTTATGTTGTATATTTTATAGCTATTTACAGTGCCTTGCAAAAGTACTCATTCCCCTTGGTGTTTTTCCTATTTTGTTGCATTACAATCTGTAATTTAAATAGATTTTATTTGGATTTCATGTAATGGACATACACAAAAGAGTCCAAATTGGTGAAGTGAAATGAAAAATATTGAAAATATTGAAAAATATATATATATATATATAAATAAATATATAAGTGAAATGAAAATATTAAATATTACATTTCAAAATAATTTAAAACTGGTAAAGTGGAATGTGCATATGTATATCACCCCCTTTGCTATGAAGCCCCTAAATAAGATATAATTAAATAAGATATAATTAGCTAAAAAAGTCCACGTGTGCAATCTAAGTGTCACATGATCTGTCACATGATCTCAGTATATATACACCTGTTCTGAATAGCTCCAGAGTCTGCAACACCACCAAGTAGGGGCACCATGAAGATCAAGGAGCTCTCCAAACATGTCAGGGACAAAGTTGTGGAGAAGTATAGATCAGGGTTGGGTTATAAAAATATCAAACTTTGAACATCCCACTGAAGCACCATTAAATCCGTTATTAAAGAATGGAAAGAATATGGCACAACAAACTTGCCAAGAGAGGCCAGCAAAAATCACAGACCAGGCAAGGAAGACATTAATCAGAGAGCCGACAAAGAGACCAAAGATAATACTGAAGGAGCTGCAAAGCTCCACAGCGGAGATTGGAGTATCTGTCCATAAGACCACATTAAGCCGTAAGAGCTGGGCTTTACGGAAGAGGGGCCAGAAAAAAGACATTGCTTTTTTTTGTTGAAAAAAATAAGAAAACATGTTTGGTGTTTACCAAAAGGCATGTGGGAGACTCCCCAAACATATGGAAGAAGGTACTCTGGTCAGATGAGACTAAAACTAAGCTTTTTGGCCATCAAGGAATAAGCTATGTCTGGTGCAAACCCAAGAACTCCCATCACCCCGAGAACACCAGTCCCTGCTGATGTTTTTCATCGGCAGGGAATGGGAAACTGGTCAGAACTGAAGGAATGGTGGATGGCACTAAATACAGGGAAATTCTTGAGGGAAACATGTTTCAGTGTTCCAGAGATTTGAGACTGGGACGGAGGTTCACCTTCCAGCAGGACAATGAACCTAAGCATACTGCTAAAGCAACACTCGAGTGGATTAAGTGGAAACATTTAATTGCCTAGTCAAAGCCCAGACCTCAATCAAATTGAGATTCTGTGGAATGACTTAAAGATTGCTGTACACCAGTGGAACCCATCCAACTTGAAGGAGCTGGAGCAGTTTTGCCTTGGGCAAAAATCCCAGTGGCTAGATGTGCCAAACTTATAGAGACATACCCCAAGAGACTTGCAGCTGTAATTTCTGAAAAGGTGGCTCTACAATGTATTGACTTTGGGGGGGGGTGAATAGTTATGCACGCTCAAGTTCCGTTTTTTTGGTTTTGTTTCACAATTAAAAAATATTTGGCGTCTTCAAAGTGGTAGGTAGTTGTGTAAATCAAATGATACAAACCACCAAAAAATCTATTTTAATTCCAGGTTGTAAGGGAAAAAAAATAGGAAAAGTGCGAAAGGGGGTTGAATACTTTATCAATCAAAATCCCTGTTTGATGCGTCTTCCATTCATTTGGGGCTTATAGGTTATAGCACAGCTTCCATCCAAACATTTCATGTAGATTAAAACTTCTTAGGGCCCCTTTTTTTCTCCACTTCCTGTCTGAATGCCCAAAGTAAACTGCCTGTTGCTCAGGCCCTGAAGCCAGGATATGCAAATAATTGGTACCATTGGAAGGAAAACACTTTGAAGCACTTTGAAGTTTGTAGAAATGTTAAAATACTGTGTGAGAATATAACACAATGGATATGGTAGGAGAAAATCCAAAGAAAACCCAACCGAATCATTTATTTTGAGAGACCATCCTCTTAGAAAGGCCCTATTGTAAATGAGCTCCCTGGATGATCCTCTGGCTTCCACAGGAAGCAGCCAATGTTCAAGGTTTCAGGCTTGTAACTTCAAAAATGAATTAGAAATAACAGTTTTAGTAGGACACAGTCTTTGAAATCCGTGTTTGCGGGACCAAAACTCAGCGTGGTAGTTATTAATGTTTTTAATAAAGACACTAGACATGAATAAACTAACAAAAACGATAAACGTGGAAAACCAAAAACAGCCCTATCTGGTGCAAAACACAGAGACAGGAACAGTCACCCACAAACACACAGTGAAACCCAGGCTACCTAAATATGGTTCCCAATCAGAGACAATGACTAACACCTGCCTCTGATTGAGAACCATATTAGGCCAGACATAGAAATAGACAAACAAGACATCCAACATAGAATGCCCACTCAGATCACACCCTGACCAACCAAAACATAGAAACATACAAAGCAAACTATGGTCAGGGTGTGACAATCTGAGGAGTAAATAGAAATGTATTTTGACTTGTTGACTTGTTGAAACAAAATTTAGAGTTAGATTTTTGGATTCCTTTCTCTGCAAGTTGAACGAGTGGATTATTCAATTCGATGACTACATGTTATAGCTGGGATCCTTTGGATGACAAATCAGAGGAAGACTTTTCAAAAAGCAAGTGAATATTTAATCTTTATATGTGAATGTATGAAACCTGCGCATGTGGAAGAATAATTTGATGTTGGGAGAAAAACAAAACAATCACATGACATGTTTTTGCTGTAAATCGGACAGTGCAGTTAGATTAACAAGAATGTAATCTTTCAGCCGATATAAGACACATATATGTACCTAAAATTTTAAAATCCACAATGTTTTTTTAGAATTTATTTGAATTGCGTTTCATTGGACTCTGATTCTTAAAATTTCTTGACGAGTCACAACCAGGCTGATGGAAACATTCTAGAAATTCTAGAAATATCTACAAACAACTTTTTTGTTCAATATGGTGGGATCTTTTTTGTGTCATTAAATTAATTATGTGAGAAATGGTGGTGGAAATGATTTTATGCTCAAATATATATATATATAATAACCATCGATGACACAGATAATATAGAGCTGGCTGGGTTTCCGTGCATTGGCAGGATAGAGCAGCTAGGTTTGGTAAGATGAGTGCGGGGTGTGGGATCCATTATCTACCAAGAGAGTTCTCATCTATATTACTCGCAGCCGTACATTTCCCACCACAAACCGATGCTGGCACTAAGACCACACTCAATGAGCTGTATATGGGCATAGGCCATAAGCAAACAATAAAATTCTCATCAGCTTCTAGTGGCCGGTGACTTTTATGCAGGCAAACTTAAATCTGTTTTACCTCATTTCTATCAGCATGTTAAATGTGCAACCAGAGGGAAAAAACTCTAGACCACCTTTACTCCACACACAGAGATGCATACAAAGCTCTCCCTCGCCCTCCATTTGGCAAATCTAACCATAATTCTATCCTCCTGATTCCTACAAGCAAAAACTAAAGCAGGAAGTACTAGTGACTCGATCCATACGGAAGCGGTCAGATGACGCGGTTGCTAAGCTACAGGACTGTTTTGCAGCACAGACTGGAATATGTTCCTGGATTCATCCAATGGCATTGAAGAATACGCCACCTCAGTCACCGGCTTCATCAATAAGTGCATCAACGACATCGTTCCCGCTGTGACCGTACGTACATATCCCAAACAGAAGCCATAGATTACAGGCAATATCCACATCGGCTAAAGGCTAGAGCTGTCACTTTCAAGGAGTGGGACACTAATTTGAATGCTTATAAGAAATCCCACTATGCCCTCAGATGAACCAACAAACAGGCAAGGCATCAACACAGGACTAAATTTGAATCCTACTACATCAGCTCTGACGCTCGTCAGATGTGGCAGGACTTGCAAACTATTGCCGACTACAAAGTGAAACCCAGCCACAAGCTGCCCAGTGACGCGAAACTACCAGACGAGCTAATTGCCTTTTATGCTCACTTCAAGGCAAGCAACAACAAAAACTTGCATGAGAGCCCCAGCTGTTCCGGATGAATGTGTGATCATGCTCTCCGTAGCCAAATGTGAGCAAGACCTGTAAACAATTGACATTCATAAGGCCTCGGGGCAAGACGTTAAAGCAGGACATGTACTCAGAGCATGTGCAGACAAACTGGCAAGTGTCTTCACTGACATTTTGAACATCTACCTGAGTCTATAATACCTACAAGTTTCAAGCAGACCTGCATTGTCTCTGTGCCCAATAATGCGAAGGCAACCTATCTAAATGATACGTCACGTCGGTAGTCATGAAGTGCTTTGACACATCAACACCACATCAACACCATCAATCCCGGAAACCTAATCCAATTCGCATACCGCCCCAACAGGTTACGCGACAGATTACACAATCGTGTTCGAAACACCATATTGCCCTTTCCCACTTGGAAACACCTACTTTCCCAGTAGGAACACCTACTTTAGAATGCTATTCATTTATCTACAGCTCAGCGTTCAACACTATAGTGCCCACAAAGCTCATCACTAAGCTAAGGACCCTGGGACTAAACACCTCCCTCTGCAACTGGATCCTGGACTTCCTGACCGACCACCCCCCAGGTGGTAAGGGTAGGCAACAACACATATGCCATGCTGATCCACAACACGGGGACCCCTCAGGGATGCGTGATTAGTCCCCTCTTGTACACCCAATTTACCCCACCACTATGTTTTATTGATACCCCACCCACTATGTCTTATAGATACCCCACCCACTATGTCTTATAAACTCAGCAACAACAAAACAATGTCCTCTCACTGTCGACTGCGTTTATTTTTAGCAAACCCAACATGTGTAAATATTTCCATGAACATAACAAGATTCAACAACTGAGATATAAACTGAACTGAACACAAACTGTTCCACAGACATGTGACTAACAGAAATGGAATAATGTGTCCCTGAAAAAAAAAGGGGTCAAAATCAATAGTAACAGTCAGTATCTGGTGTGTCCACCAGCGGCATTAAGTACTGCAGTGCATCTCCTCCTCATGGACTACACCAGATTTGCCAGTTCTTCTAGTGAGATGCTACCCCACTCTTCCACCAAAGCACCTTTCTGGGGGGAATGGCCCTTGCCCTCATCCTCCGATCCAACAGGTTCACGATGTGCCATATGGGATTGAGATCCTGGCTCTTCGCTGGCCATGGCAGAACACTGACATTCCTGTCTTGCAGGAAATCACGCACAGAACGAGCAGTATGGCTGGTGGCATTGTCATGCTGGAGGGGCATGTCAGGATTAGCCTGCAGGAAGGGTACCACATGAGGGAGGAGGATGTCTTCCCTGTAACACACAGCGTTGAGATTGCCTGCAATGACAACAAGCTCAGTCCGATGATGCTGTGACACACCGCCCCAGACCATGAATGACCCTCCACCTCCAAATCGATCCCCATCCCGCTCCAGAGTACAGGCCTCGGTGTAACAAACATTCCTTCGACGATAAACGTGAATCCGACCATCACCCCCGGTGAGACAAAACCGCAACTCGTCAGTGAAGAGCACTTTTTGCCAGTCTTGTCTGGTCCAGCGACGGTGGATTTGTGCCCATAGGCGATGTTGTTGCCGGTAATGTCTGGTGAGGACCTGCCTTACAACAGGCCTACAAGCCCTCAGTCCAGCCTCTCTCAGCCTATTGCAGACAGTCTGAGCACTGATGGAGGGATTGTGTGTTCCTGGTGTAACTCAGGCAGTTGTTGTTGCCATCCTGTACCTGTCCCGCAGGTGTGATGTTCGGATGTACCGATCCTGTGCAGGTGTTGTTACACGTGCTCTGCCACTGCGAGGATGATCAGCTGTCCGTCCTGTCTCCCTGTATCACTGTCTTTAGCGTCTCACAGTACAGACATTGCAATTTATTGCTCTGGCCACATCTGCAGTCCTCATGCCTCCTTGCAGCATGCCTAAGGCACGTTCACACAGATGAGCCCTGGGCAACTTTCTTTTGGTGTTTTTCAGAGTCAGTAGAAAGACCTTTTTAGTGTCTTAAGCTTTTATAACTGTGACCTTAATTGCCTACCGTCTGTAAGCTGTTATTGTCTTAACGACTGTTCCACAGGTGCATGTTCATTAATTGTTTATGGTTCATTGAACAAGTATGGGAAACAGTGTTTAAACCCTTTACAATGAGGATCTGTGAAGTTATATGGATTTTTAGGAATTATCTCTGAAAGACAGGGTCCTGAATAAGGAACATTTATTTTATTACTGAGTTTAGATACTCTACCCACAATGTCTTGTAGATAACCCCACCCACTATGTCTTGTAGATAACCCCAGCCACTATGTCTTGTAGATACCCCACCCACTATGTATTGTAGATAACCCCACCCACTATGTCTTGTAGATACCCCACCCACTATGTCTTGTAGATAACCCCACCCACTATGTCTTGTAGATACCCCACCCACTATGTCTTGTAGATAACCCCACCCACTATGTCTTGTAGATACCCCACCCACTATGTCTTATAGATAACCCCACCCACTATGTCTTGTAGATAACCCCACCCACTATGTCTTGTAGATAACCCCACCCACTATGTCTTGTAGATAACCCCACCCACTATGTCTTGTAGATACCCCACCCACTATGTCTTGTAGATAACCCCACCCACTATGTCTTGTAGATACCCCACCCACTATGTCTTGTAGATACCCCACCCACTATGTCTTATAGATACCCCACCCACTATGTCTTGTAGATAACCCCACCCACTATGTTTTATAGATACCCCACCCACTATGTCTTGTAGATAACCCCACCCACTATGTCCTGTAGATAACCCCATCCACTATGTCTTGCAGATAACCCCACCCACTATGTCTTGTAGATAACTCCACCCACTATGTATTGTAGATAACCCCACCCACTATGTCTTGTAGATAACCCCACCCACTATGTCTTGTAGATAACCCCACCCACTATGTCTTGTAGATAACCCCACCCACTATGTCTTGTAGATAACCCCACCCACTATGTCTTGTAGATAACCCCACCCACTATGTCTTGTAGATAACTCCACCCACTATGTCTTGTAGATAACCCCACCCACTATGTCTTGTAGATAACCCCACCCACTATGTCTTGTAGATAACCCCACCCACTATGTCTTGTAGATAACCCCACCCACAATGTCTTGTAGATAACCCCACCCACTATGTCTTGTAGATAACCCCAGCCACTATGTCTTGTAGATACCCCACCCACTATGTCTTGTAGATACCCCACCCACTATGTCTTGTAGATACCCCACCCACTATGTCTTGTAGATACCCCACCCACTATGTCTTATAGATAACCCCACCCACTATGTCTTGTAGATAACCCCACCCACTATGTCTTCTAGATAACCCCACCCACTATGTCTTGTAGATAACCCCACCCACTATGTCTTGTAGATACCCCACCCACTATGTCTTGTAGATAACCCCACCCACTATGTCTTGTAGATACCCCACCCACTATGTCTTGTAGATACCCCACCCACTATGTCTTATAGATACCCCACCCACTATGTCTTGTAGATAACCCCACCCACTATGTTTTATAGATACCCCACCCACTATGTCTTGTAGATAACCCCACCCACTATGTCCTGTAGATAACCCCATCCACTATGTCTTGCAGATAACCCCACCCACTATGTCTTGTAGATAACTCCACCCACTATGTATTGTAGATAACCCCACCCACTATGTCTTGTAGATAACCCCACCCACTATGTCTTGTAGATAACCCCACCCACTATGTCTTGTAGATAACCCCACCCACTATGTCTTGTAGATAACCCCACCCACTATGTCTTGTAGATAACTCCACCCACTATGTCTTGTAGATAACCCCACCCACTATGTCTTGTAGATAACCCCACCCACTATGTCTTGTAGATAACCCCACCCACTATGTCTTGTAGATAACCCCACCCACTATGTCTTGTAGATAACCCCACCCACTATGTCTTATAGATACCCCACCTACTATGTCTTTGGCTCTGTGGCCAAACACGACTCCAAAACCATCATTAACTTCTTACGGGCAGGTGGGACGGTAGCGTCCCGCCTGGCCAACATCCGGTGAAATTGCAGAGCGCCAAATTTGCAAACGAGTTTCTATTGGACAAATTCAGGTATTGTTTATTTTATATCCATTCCGTTTGCTTCCGTTTCAGATCATTTTTCAACAGAATGGGCAGAATGAATACACCCCGATCACGCGTAAACACCACGTTGTATACCTTCTCACCTCTATCTCCTCCTCTCACCTTTTCCCTTCCTTTCTGGACTTCAATGCACAACACATCAGCTGTATGTGACCAGGCGAAAAAACCTTTGCAAGCCAAACCATGTCATAACCGCTGCACACAGCCTACTTCGTTGAGTAACTAAACTAGCCAGCTGCATTTGCTAGCTAAGTAAGTGAAACTAAATTAATTATTGCAATCTCTCTCTCTCTCTCTCTGTCTGTCTCTCTATCTCTCTGTCTCTCTATCTCTCTCTCTCTCTCTCTCTGTCTCTCTGTCTCTCTCTCTCTCTCTCTCTCTCTCTCTCTCTCTCTCTCTCTTCCTTCATTTTTGAAGAAATGAATTTGTATTTGAAATTAATATGATTGCTAACTAGGCATCATTTAGGTAACAAAAAGGTTATTGGGAAGTTTAATTAATACGATCCAGGATGCATCACATCCGACCGTGATTGGGAGTCCCATAAGCCGGCGCACAATTGGCCCAGCGTCGTCCGGGTTTGGCCGGGACAGGCCGTCGTCCGGGTTTGGCCGGGGCAGGCCGTCGTCCGGGTTTGGCCGGGGCAGGCCGTCATTGTAAATAAGAATTTCTTCTGAACAAATTAAATAAAGGTTAAAATAAAAATAAAATAAGTTAGACACTCACCAAATAACTTTTGTATGTACTGTAGCAAAGCTAGATAGGTTGGTTTCATTTTTCCAACAGATGTTTCTAATCCCCTTGATTGGTCATCAACGTTTACTGATCTTGGAACTCAGAAACGGCTTCTGGTAGATTGATTGTATGCAGCAACAAAAGCATTGTTTGTTAGGGATTTCACTCCACCTGGAATGCAACAAAAACACGAATAAGAAAGAGTTAACTCAGTAACTTCACTAACTAGCTAATGAAACACGAATGTAATGTGTATAAGCACCCTGATCAGCAAAATTATATCAAAACAACACAGCCTTTTTGTAGGTGAACTCTGTTGGTGGCAGTAAACTAACTTTAGCTAGCTTTCTCCCCAGCAGTATCAAGTTAGCTGGCTAGTTCATTTCATTTTATCAACATTATCAATCAGATGTAAAGCTAGCAAATATATTTGTTCAACTATGTGTCCCTTGTAGCTGCTAAAGGACCTACATGTTTCCACGGAAACACAGGTAATCTGGAGAGATGCGTTGTTTATTAGCAGCATCCAGACACTGCCAGAAACACCTATGTGAAGCTAGCCACAATAAAGATTAGCCTCAAAGGTGGAATATGCGTATTGAAAAAAAAATACAAATAATGGAATCCTGACGTATTTGGACTAGACACCTTAGGAATGTTGTTATAAAAATTCAACAAAAGACAATCATTAGTTAATTTGACAAAAAAAAGGACAAATCACATGAAATCACACTGTGGATGTATAAGAATTCACAGTTGTGTTCTGTGGGTGTCACTGAGTGGGCTGATATCCCATTTCATGGACCCAATCAATTGATTGGTCCCCACAGGGAGAGTAAAACAAACACATACTCACAGGAGAGAAGAAGGAGAGGAGAGGAGGGGGAGGAGAGGAGAGGGAGAGGAGAGGAGAGGAGAGGAGAGGAGAGGAGAGGAGAGGAGAGGAGAGGAGAGGAGAGGAGAGGAGAGGAGAGGAGAGGAGAGGAGAGGAGCTCATGACACCTGTCTTCATAAGCAATCTGCCTGATTCCATATGCAACCTGCCCAGAGACCAGAGCCTAAACTGGGAAAGATGTTTTCTATGGCAACACTGCCACCTACCAATCAGGTTAAGCATTGCAAGCATCTCTCTCTCTCGCTCAGGTTTTCTTGGTCTCTGTGTTTTTGGTTGGATATGTTTCGCAATTTCTTTCTTAGGTATTTGCATTCTTCATCAAACCATTTGTCATTGTTGTTCATTTTCTTAGGCTGTTTGCTTATTTATTTATTTTTTGACAGGGAAGTTGAAAGGTCAAATATATTGTTCAGGATTTCTACTGCGAAGTTTACACCTTCAAAATGTTGTCCTTGTTTTGATGAAAGGGATTTAATTTGTTATTGCCCAATTGTTTTTTGGGTAGATTTCTACACTACTTTCCTTCCACCAATGGCCTTTCTTAATTGTTGTTCCTTTGGCTTTGATGCCTCGTGATTGAGTATTGCTCCATTCAAGTAGACTGTGATTTTGCTGTGATTTGATAGGGGTGTCAGTGGGCTGACTGAACACTGAGAGACTCTGGGTTGAGGTCAGTTACAAAGTAGTCTACAGTGCTACTGCCAAGAGACGGTGAACCTACCGTAGGAGTCCCCTCGAAGCCTATTGACTATGTACATACCCAGCGTGCGACAGAGCTGCAGGAATTGTGACCTGGTTTTGTTGGTTTTGTTGTCGTAGTTGTGCCTAGGGGGGCATATGGGGGAGGGAATGCTGTCACCTCCAGGTAGGTGTTTGTCCCCCTGTGTGCTGATGGAGTCAGGTTCTTGTCCAGTTCTGGCATTTAGGTCGCCACAGACTAGTACATGTCCCTGGGCCTGGAAATGATTGATCTCCCCCTCTAGGATGGAGAAGCTGTCTTCATTAAAGTATGGGGATTCTAGTGGAGGGATATAGGTAGCACACAGGAGGACATTTTTGAAATGATTGATCTCCCCCTCTAGGATGGTGAGGCTGTCTTTGTTGGAACCAGACATCTCCAGTGTGGACTCATCAGACCAAAGGATTTCAGATTTCTACCGGTCTAATGTCCATTACTCGTGTTTCTTGGCCCAAGCAAGTCTCTTCTTATTGGTGTCCTTTAGTAGTGGTTTCTTTGCAGCAATTCCACCATGAAGGCCTGATTCACACAGTCTCCTCTGAACAGTTGATGTTGAGATGTCTGTTACTTGAACTCTGTGAATCATTTATTTAGGCTTCAATTTCTGAGGCTGGTAACTCTAAGGAACGTATCCTCTGCAGCAGAGGTAACTCTGGGTCTTCCATTCCCTGTGGTGGTCCTCATGAGAGCCAGTTAACTCTAATGAACTTATCCTCTGCAGCAGAGGTACCTCTGGGTCTTCATTCCCTGTGGTGGTCCTCATGAGAGCCAGTTAACTCTAATGAACTTATCCTCTGCAGCAGAGGTAACTCTGGGTCTTCCTTTCCTGTGGCGGTCCTCATGAGAGCCAGTTTCATCATAGCACTTGATGTTTTTTTGCAACTGCACTTGAAGAAACTTAAAAGTTCTTGAAATGTTCCGTATTGACTGACCTTCATGTCTTAAAGTAATGATGGACTGTCGTTTCTCTTTGCTTATTTGAGCTGTTCTTGCCATAATATAGACTTGGTCTTTTACCCTATAGGGCTATCTTCTATATACCCCCCTACCTTGTCACAACACAACTGATTGGCTCAAACGCATTAAGAAGGAAACAAAATCCACAAATTTACTTAAGACACACATGTTAATTGAAATGCATTCCAGGTGACTACCTCATGAAACTGGTTGAGAGAATGCCAAGAGTGTGCAAAGCTGTCATCAATGCAAAGGGTGGCTATTTCAAGAATCTCAAATAAAAAATATATTTCGATTTGTTCAGCACTTTGTTGGTTACTACATGATTCCATGTTTTTTATTTCATAGTTTTGATGTCTTCAACTATTATTATAAAATGTAGACAATAGTTTAAAAAATAAAAACCCTTGTTGTTCAAAACATTTGACCCATAGTGTAGGTGTTTGTCCCTTTGTGTGCTTGGGCCTGGAAATGATTGATTTCAGGATGGAGAAGCTGTCTGCGTTAAAGGGGGATTCTAATTAGGAGGGATTATGGTGGGGGATATAGGTAGCACACAGGAGGACATTATTCTCTGTTGAGATCATTTAGGAGGGATTCTAGTGGGGGATATAGGTAGCACACAGGAGGACATCATTTACATTAAAGTATGGGGATTCTAGTGGGGGATATAGGTAGCACACAGGAGGACATCATTTACATTGAAACAGCTCTCCTGTAAAGTCGTGACTTTTACATTCAAACAGCGACATACGCCTAGTTTCCTTAATCGGGTAACATATCTTGCTGTCTGATATGGGGGAGGCCTATATAGTGTGTAGGTAGCACACAGGAGGACATTTCTCTGCTGAGATCATTTAATTATTCATTCCTAGATAGATGTAAAATGTTCCTGTTTTGATCAATTTAATAGGGTGAGTTAGGTCTGCACCAAATTAGCATACCCCCTGAGTCCCTTCCCTGTTTCACACCTGGTAGTTTGGCGGACGGGACTACCAGCTCTTTGTAACCTAGAGGACAACCAGTGGGTCCATATCCTTTATACCATGTATCACACCTGGTAGTGTGGTGGAAGGACTACCAGCTCTTTGTAACCTAGAGGGCAACCAGTGGGTCCATCTCCTCTATACCACGTGCCATGTTTCCTGCTCTTTAGGCCAAAGGCAGATGACCTAAGACCTTGTATATTTCAGGATGAGATAGTAAAAGCTTTGTGTTCCAACGTGTCTAGTGTTGTTCTTGTTGTGGGTTTAGGTCTGGAACATTACAGTAGGTGTGAACAGAGCATGTTGAGCATCTGATATATAACTGATATATACCTCTTAGGTCACAGGATGGGGTTTGGGCAGGGTAGTGGTAGTGGTGGTGGTAGTGGTAGTGGTAGGGATTGTTGCCCTGCTCCCAGCACACTGCATGTGACTGCCATGCTGAGGTCTTTGCTGTAGGGGCTGGGGCATGTGGCTGTAGGGGCGGGGGCATGTGGCTGGTGATGCTGTGGTCTGAGGTTAGGTCCTCTTGGCATGGGTCCTCTTGGTGCATGTTCTTTGGGAGTGGTTCTCTCAGATCTAGGAGGGTGTCTCGCTGGTCTGGGCAGGGTGTCCGTTGTTCTGTTGTTCCTGTGTGAGGTGCTGGGACTGCAGTTGAGGGTGTCGTCCTTCAGGGTCCTGGCAAAAGTTGTGATTGCTGTCTTGTAGAGGTGGACCTGGTTATAAAGGCTGTTCAAGTCCAAGGTGGGGTGGTGGGCCAGGTAGACAGTCCAAGGTGGGTGGACCTCACTTTTTCTCCCTCTATAATTATCTCTTTCTGTACACAGATAATCTCTCTCTCACACACACACACACAGAGCAGGGTGTTCTGGGTAGAGCCCAGCTATCTGTGGAATCTCAATCTCTCTGCCTGCTGTGCCAGTCTACCCAGGACCATGCCAACTGACCCCACTGGCACCTGTCTCCTACCGTCATATTGGTTTGGTCTCCACTCCCATTCCTTTAGTCAAAGATGTGAATAGCAGGGTTGGGTTCAACTCAGAATTGATTTGAGATATAAATAAATACAATTCTTAAAATTCTTGAATTTGAATTAAAGTAAAGATTTGCAATTGAAATGAAAGGAAATCCAGTCAAATTAAATTCTGGCGTACGACTCTTGTAGGAGGGAACGCAACATCGCTCTACATCTCAACTCCCGAGTTTATTATTCCTAAACACGGTAATGTGAGGGCAAAAGGGCCTGGATGGAGCCAAAGCAAAGAAAGTAAAAGTTAAGGAATTCCCTCTCCTACCTGCCTTCCCACTTCTAACCTAACCTAACCTAGCCTAACCTAACCTAGCCTAACCTAACCTAGCCTAACCCCTAACCTAGCCTAACCTAACCTAGCCTAGCCTAGCCTAACCTAACCTAACCTAGCCTAACCTAGCTTAACCTAACCTAACCTAACCTAACCTAACCTAACCTAGCCTAGCCTAACCTAACCTAACCTAACCTAGCCTAACCTAACCTAACCTAACCTAACCTAACCTAACCTAGCCTAGCCTAACCTAACCTAACCTAACCTAGCCTAACCTAACCTAACCTGGCCTAACCTAGCCTTAACCTAACCTAACCTAACCTGGCCTAACCTAGCCTAACCTAACCTAACCTAACCTAACCTAACCTAACCTAACCTAACCTAGCCTAACCTAACCTAGCCCTACCTAACCTAACCTAACCTAACCTAACCTAACCTAGCCTAACCTAACCTGGCCTACCTAACCTAACCTGGCCTGGCCTAACCTGGCCTGGCCTAACCTAACCTAACCTAACCTAGCCTAACCTGGCCTAACCTAACCTAACCTAACCTAGCCTAGCCTAACCTAACCTAACCTAACCTAACCTAGCCCTAACCTAACCTAACCTAACCTAGCAACCTAGCCTAGCCTAACCTAACCTAACCTAACCTAGCTTAACCTAACCTAACCTAACCTAACCTAACCTAACCTAGCTTAACCTAACCTAACCTAACCTAACCTAACCTAACCTGGCCTAGCCTAGCCTAACCTAACCTAACCTAACCTAACCTAGCTTAACCTAACCTGGCCTGGCCTAACCTAACCTAACCTAACCTAACCTAACCTAACCTAGCCTAGCCTAACCTAGCCTAACCTAGCCTAGCCTAACCTGGCCCTAACCTAACCTAACCTAACCTAGCTTAACCTAACCTAACCTAACCTAACCTAGCCTAGCCTAACATAACCTAACCTAACCTAACCTAACCTAGCTTAACCTAACCTAACCTAACCTAACCTAGCCTAGCCTAACCTAACCTAACCTAGCTTAACCTAACCTAACCTAACCTAACCTAGCCTAGCCTAACATAACCTAACCTAACCTAACCTAACCTAACCTAGCCTAACCTAGCCTAGTCTAGCCTAACCTAACCTAACCTAGCTTAACCTAACCTAACCTAACCTAGCCTAGCCTAACATAACCTAACCTAACCTAACCTAACCTAGCCTAACCTAGCCTAGTCTAGCCTAACCTAACCTAACCTAGCCTAACCTAGCCTAACCCTAACCTAACCTAGCCTAACCTAACCTAGCCTAGTCTAGCCTAACCTAACCTAACCTAGCCTAACCTAGCCTAGCCTAGCCTAACCTAACCTAGCCTAACCTAGCCTAGCCTAACCTAACCTAACCTAGCCTAACCTGACCTAGCCTAACCTAATCTAACCTAACCTAACCTAACCTTTAGCACCACCTGGCACACCAAAGTAAAGGGGGGGGGGTGGTCCACCCATGTTTTACCTACTGTTTATAGACAGATTAAATACTATGGGTTATGTATGCCCGCAGGCCTCTTGCCTAAACACTCCTAAGGTGTGTTCCCCTTCCCCCCAGGGAACCAATGAAACACAGAATAATTTACCAATACTCTAAACGTGAAATTTCATTGTCATACACTGAAGGAGCAGCTACAAAATAATATTTAAAAAAAAAACTTTCACAACAACCAACACAGGACATAAAAAGAAGCTCTCCTCTCTGACGAAGGAACACTGGCTTTCATCAAACTGGAGAAGGAGTTGGTAATTGAAGAAACAGCTGTTTCCCCTGACGAGAGGGAGGGGTCAGAGCTCCAATCAGCAATGGGGCCGATCATTCAGCTGCTTGAGGAATCCAGGAAGCTATTTCCTGAAAATAGACACACATACAAACCCACAACAACACAGAAACTGGGGAACATAACATCTATATTAGGTGTAGTTTATATATATACTATATGTACACTACCCTTCAAACGTTGGGGTCACCTAGAAATGTCCTTGTTTTTGAAAGAAAAGCACATTAAAATAACATCAAATTGATCAGAAATACAGTTTAGTGTCACACCCTGATCTGTTTCTTTGTGATTGTCTCCACCCACCTCCAGCTGTCACCGTTTTCCCCATTAGTCCCTGGGTATGTATACCTGTGTTCTCTGTTTGTCTGTTGCCAGTTTGTCTTGTCAAGTCAACCAGCGTGTTTTTCCTGCTGTTTCTTATCTCCTGTTTTTGACCCTTGCCTGCCTTGACTCTGTAACCACCTGCCTGCCCATACTGCCTGCCCTGACCTCGAGAATGCCTGCCACTCTTGTCCCTCCTAGACTCTGACCTTGTTTATGATATTTTGCCTGTCCACTACCATTCTCTTGCCTGCTCCTTGGATTATAATAAATATCAGAGACTCGAACCATCGGCCTCCTGTCTCTGCATCTGGGTCTCGCCCTGCGTCCTGATATGCAGACATTGTTAATGTTTTGTAGCTGGAAACAGCTGATTTTTTTCTTTTTTTTATGGAATATCTACATAGACGTACTGTTTCGGTTTTCGTTCATTCTCTTTGTTAATTTTGTTATTTAAGTGTTCAGTTAATAAAGACCATGAACATGTACCACGCTTTGGTCCACACCTTCTTCATACGACGACCGTTACAATGACTATTGTAGCTGGAAACGGCTGATTTTTAACTTAATGGAATATCTACATAGGCGTACAGAGGCCCATTGTCAGCAACCATCACTCCTGTGTTCCAATGGCACGTTGTGTTAGCTAATCCTACTGTCTCTAACCAGAATAAAAAGAGAGTGGGGAGGCCACGGTGCACAACTGAGCAAGAAGACAAGTACATTAGACTGTCTAGTTTGAGAAACAAATGCCTCAACTGGCAAATTCATTAAATAGTACCCACAAAACACCAGTCTCAACATCAACAATGAAGAGGTGACTCTGGGATGCTGGCCTTCTAGGTAGAGTTGAAAGAAAAAGCCATATCTCAGACTGGCCAATAAAAAGAAAAGATTAAGATGGGCAAAAGAACACAGACACTGGACAGAGGAACTCTGCCTAGAAGGCCAGCATCCCAGAGTCGCCTCTTCACTGTCGAGGTTGAGACTGGACAGAGGAAGATTGGGGAAAAGTGTTATGGACAGACAAATCTAAGTTTGAGGTGTTCAGATCACAAAGAAGAACATTCGTGAAGAAACATTTTTAAGATGCTGGAGGAGTTCTTGACGCCATCTGTCAAGCGTGGTGGAGGCAATGTGATGGTCTGGGACTGGTTTGGTGGTGGTAAAGTGGGAGATTTGTGCAGGGTAAAAGGGGTCTTGAAGAAGGAAGGCTATCAATCCATTTTGCAGCTCCTTGCCATTCAGGAAGCATGGGGTGAAATCTCTTCAGATTACCTCAACAAATTGACAACTAGAATGCCAAAGGTCTGCAAGGCTGTAATTGATGAAAGCAAAAGTTTGAAGGACACAATTATTATTTCAATTAAAAATCATTATTTAGAACCCTATATATTATATTTTTTATTATATATATTTATATAATATATATATTTTTTAAATTATATTATATATATTATATTTCCTGTTCATTTTGAAAATTATTTAATTTATGTGTCACGTTCTGACCATCGTTCGTATGTGTTTTCCTTGTTTTAGTGTTGGTCAGGACGTGAGCTGGGTGGGCATTCTATGTTTGTCTGGTTTGTCTATTTCTATGTTTGGCCTGATATGGTTCTCAATCAGAGCAAGTGTTTGTCATTGTCTCTGATTGGGAACCATATTTAGGTAGCCTGTTTTGTGTTGGGTTTTGTGGGTGATTGTTCCTGTCTCTGTGTTTACACCAGATAGGGCTGTTTGTGGGTGATTGTTCCTGTCTCTGTGTTTGCACCAGATAGGGCTGTTTGTGGGTGATTGTTCCTGTCTCTGTGTTTGCACCAGATAGGGCTGTTTGTGGGTGATTGTTCCTGTCTCTGTGTTTGCACCAGATAGGGCTGTTTGTGGGTGATTGTTCCTGTCTCTGTGTTTGCACCAGATAGGGTGGTTTGTGGGTGATTGTTCCTGTCTCTGTGTTTACACCAGATAGGGCTGTTTGTGGGTGATTGTTCCTGTCTCTGTGTTTGCACCAGATAGGGCTGTTTGTGGGTGATTGTTCCTGTCTCTGTGTTTACACCAGATAGGGCTGTTTGTGGGTGATTGTTCCTGTCTCTGTGTTTGCACCAGATAGGGCTGTTTGTGGGTGATTGTTCCTGTCTCTGTGTTTACACCAGATAGGGCTGTTTGTGGGTGATTGTTCCTGTCTCTGTGTTTACACCAGATAGGGCTGTTTGTGGGTGATTGTTCCTGTCTCTGTGTTTACACCAGATAGGGCTGTTTGTGGGTGATTGTTCCTGTCTCTGTGTTTACACCAGATAGGGCTGTTTTTCACATTTCATTATTTTGTAGTTTCTTCATGTATAGTCTTTTCCTTCATTCAAATATCATGAATCATCATCACGCTGCATTTTGGTCCGATCCTTGTTCCACCTCTTCATCAGAGGAGGAGATAGAAGAGAATCGTTAGACTCACCCACCACAACAGGACCAAGCAGCGTGTCAACAGGCAGGAGAAGCAACAGCGGCAGCAGGAGATACGTAATAAGGAATTCTGGACCTGGGAGGAAATCCTTGACGGGAGAGGACCCTGGGCTAAACCAGGGGAGTGTAGCCGCCCAAGGTGTAGCAGGAGAGGAGGCAACAGGAGCAGCCCAAAGAGGAGTACAGTATGGACTATACTTCTTGGGAGGAGATAGACAGGTGGGCGGTCGACCCAGGGAGAGTGCCGGAGCCCACCTGGGATTCGATGGAGCAGTGCGCGGAAGGTTATCGGAGAATGAGGTTGGCGAAGCAAGCACGGCGGCGCGGAAGGAAGCCCGAGAGTCAGACCCAAAAATTTATTGGGGGGGCTCAGGGAGAGTGTGGCAGAGTCAGGAGTCAGACCTGAGCCAACTCTCCCTGTTTTATTGTGAGGAGCCAAGGAGGAGACCAGAACCAGAGCCGGTGTTGGAGGTGAGCGAAGCAGAGACTGTGAAGGAGTTAATGGGGAAATTGGAGGAGAGAGAAATGAGGGAGTTGCTGTGTTGGTGCGTTAAGCATGGAATTCACCCGACGGAGCGTGTCGGGGATTTGATGGCACCTGGGTCAGCGATTCATACTCGTCCTGAGGTGCGTGTTAGTCGGCTGGTGAAGATGGTGCCAGCCTCACGCACCAGGCCTCCTGTGCACCTCCCTAACCTTGCACGTCCTGTGCCAGCCCTGCTCTCAAGATCTCCAGTACGCCTTCACGGTCTAGCCCATCCTGTGCCACCTCCACACACCAGCCCTCCGGTGGCAGCTTCCCGCACCAGGCTTCCTGTGCGTGTCCTCGGCCCAGTACCACCAGTGCCAGCACCACGCATCAGGTCTACAGTGCGCCTCGCCTCTCCAGCGCTGCCGGAGCCTTTCTCCTCTCCTGCGCTGTCGGAG
This sequence comes from Oncorhynchus tshawytscha, assembly GCF_018296145.1. Taxonomy (NCBI): domain Eukaryota; kingdom Metazoa; phylum Chordata; class Actinopteri; order Salmoniformes; family Salmonidae; genus Oncorhynchus; species Oncorhynchus tshawytscha. The sequence goes on along the minus strand of NC_056446.1, from coordinate 43,609,772 downwards.
TCTCACGCCTGTTCAGCGCTGCCAGTCTACATGAAGCAGCCAGAGCTGCCAGTCTGCATGGAGCAGCCAGAGCTGCCAGTCTGCATGGAGCAGCCAGAGTTGTCAGTCTGCGAGGAGCTGTCAGTCTGCGAGGAGCTGCCAGCCTGCATGGAGCAGGCGGAGCTGCCAGTCTACATGGAGCAGCCGGAGCTGCCAGTCTGCATGAAGCAGCCGGAGCTGCCAGTCTGCATGAAGCAGCCGGAGCTGCCAGTCTGCATGGAGCAGCCAGAGCTGTCAGTCTGCATGGAGCTGTCAGTCTGCAAGGAGCTGTCAGTCTGCAAGGAGCTCCCAGTCTGCAAGGAGCTCCCAGTCTGCAAGGAGCTCCCAGTCTGCACGGAGCCACCAGAGCTGTCAGCCTGTAAGAAGCCGCCAGAGCTGTCAGCCTACATGGAGCAGCCAGAGCCGCCAGTCAGCGTGGAGCAGCCAGAGCCGCCAGTCTGCCAGGATCCGCCAGTCAGCCAGACTCTTCCAGACTTGCCAGACTCTTCCAGATCTGCCAGTCAACCAGACTCTTCCAGATCCGCCAGTCAGCCAGACTCTTCCAGATCCGCCAGTCAGCCAGACTCTTCCAGATCCGCCAGTCAGCCAGACTCTTCCAGATCCGCCAGTCAGCCAGACTCTTCCAGATCCGCCAGTCAACCAGACTCTTCCAGTGCCGCCAGTCTGCCCAGTGCCGCCAGTCTGCCCAGCGCCGCCAGTGCCGCCAGTGCCGCCAGTCTGCCCAGCGCCGCCAGTGCCGCCAGTCTGCCCAGCGCCGCCAGTGCTGTCAGTGCCGCCAGTCTGCCCAGCGTCGCCAGTCTGCCCAGCGCCGCCAGTGCCGCTAGTCTGTCCAGCGCCGCAAGTGCCGCCAGTCTGCCAGGATCAGTTAGATCCGCCAGTCTGCCGGGATCCGCCAGTCTGCCAGGATCCGCCAGTCTGCCAGGATCCGCCAGTAAGCCAGGGTCTGCCAGAGTCGTCAGTCTGCCAGGATCTGCCAGTCTGCCATGATTCGCCATTCAGCCAGGATCTGCCAGTCTGCCAGGATCTGGAACCACCAGCCAGCCAGGATCTGCTAGATCCATCAACCTGCCGGAGCTTCCTCTCAGTCCTGAGCTTCCTCTCAGTCCTGAGCTTCCTCTTGAGCTTCCCTCAGTCTTGAGCTTCCCCTCAGTCTTGAGCTTCCCCTCAGTCTTGAGCTTCCCTCAGTCCCGAGCTTCCCCTCAGTCCCGAGCTACCCCTCAGTCCCGAGCTACCCCTCAGTCCGGAGCTGCCCTTCAGTCCAGTGGGGCCCGTGGTTAGGTTTCCTAGGCCAATGTTAGCGGCGAGGGTTGACTCAAGGGACGCTGAGGAGGTGGACAAAGACAATTATTGAGTGGGGTCCACGTCCAGCGCCAGAGCCGCCACCGCGGACAGATGCCCACCCAGACCCTCCCCTATAGGTTTAGGTTGTGCGTTCGGAGTCCGCACCTTGGGGGGGTTCTGTCACGGTCTGACCATCGTTCGTATGTGTTTTCCTTGTTTTAGTGTTGGTCAGGACGTGAGCTGGGTGGGCATTCTATGTTTGTCTGGTTTGTCTATTTCTATGTCTGGCCTGATATGGTTCTCAATCAGAGGCAGGTGTTAGTCATTGTCTCTGATTGGGAACCATATTTAGGTAGCCTGTTTTGTGTTGGGTTTTGTGGGTGATTGTTCCTGTCTCTGTGTTTACACCAGATAGGGCTGTTTGTGGGTGATTGTTCCTGTCTCTGTGTTTGCACCAGATAGGGCTGTTTGTGGGTGATTGTTCCTGTCTCTGTGTTTACACCAGATAGGGCTGTTTGTGGGTGATTGTTCCTGTCTCTGTGTTTGTACCAGATAGGGCTGTTTGTGGGTGATTGTTCCTGTCTCTGTGTTTGCACCAGATGGGGCTGTTTGTGGGTGATTGTTCCTGTCTCTGTGTTTACACCAGATGGGGCTGTTTGTGGGTGATAGGGCTGTTTGTGGGTGATTGTTCCTGTCTCTGTGTTTACACCAGATAGGGCTGTTTGTGGGTGATTGTTCCTGTCTCTGTGTTTACACCAGATAGGGCTGTTTGTGGGTGATTGTTCCTGTCTCTGTGTTTACACCAGATAGGGCTGTTTGTGGGTGATTGTTCCTGTCTCTGTGTTTACACCAGATAGGGCTGTTTGTGGGTGATTGTTCCTGTCTCTGTGTTTACACCAGATAGGGCTGTTTTTCACATTTCATTATTTTGTAGTTTCTTCATGTATAGTTTTTTTCCTTCATTAAAATATCATGAATCATCATCACGCTGCATTTTGGTCCGATCCTTGTTCCACCTCTTCATCAGAGGAGGAGAATCGTTACATTATGTTTTCTTGGACAACAAGGAAATGTGTCACGTCCTGACCTTAGTTCCTTTATTATGTCTGTGTGTTAGTTTGGTGAGTTGGGGTGAGTTGTCTATGTTCTTTTTTCTATGTAGTATTTATGTGTTTGGCCTGGTATGGTTCTCAATAAGAGGCAGGTGTCGTTCGCTGTCTCTGATTGAGGTAGCCTGTTTTCCCCTAGTTTTGGGTGATTGTTGGGTGATTGATCTGTCGCTGTGACCTGTTTCGTTTTTGTTTGTTTCCTTATTTTTTTTATTTTTTGTGTTCAGTGTTAATAAATATCAACATGGACACGTACCACGCTGCATATTGGTCCTTCATACTCCTCGTCAGAGGAAGACGAATCTCGTTACAAAATGTCTGTCAAACTTTATATGTATATACATTATATACAGTGCTTTCTAAAAGTATTCAGACCCCTGGACGTTTCCCACGTTTTGTTGCGTTACAGCTTTCTAAAATGTGACTCACCACTGGATTCTGTCTCAACATTTGAATTTATTATTTTTTAATTTTACATTGGATAAAAGTATGGACTCGGGGCCTACAACATGGTACGTCATACATTGCATTTGAGGAAACAATGGGAAAGTAATTCTGCTTGAAACTTGATCAACTTGTAAACTCACTTTTGAGAAAACAGTCTTTCAATGTTTTGGTTCTACTACTGTAGATCCCTTCTTTGTCTACACCCTTCAGCATTGTTCACACCCTCTTAAGCCTTCGCCCCACCCATTCAGCATTGTTCACACTCTCTTAATTAAGCCTTAGCCCCACCCATCTCTTTAAGGGTTGATCCAACCGTTCTGTACTAACTTTCCAGCTACTTCCAAACATCTAAGAGAGAACAGCTCACTGAACACTACTCACCCTATCACTCTATCGATCTGTGGTTTCTATAGCCAAGCACCCAAGCTAACTGGTTAACATTGGCTAGCTACTTCCAGACACGTAATGAGAAACACCCCACTCTGAACATTTTATTTGCAGAGCTGTTTGGCTTTTTATCATATTATCCAGCGTTGGTGACTGTAACTGTGCTGCTGACAACAACTGAATTCCGCTTTGTTGCCTACATTTACTGACACCGGACATATTCAACAGGTGTTGAGTGTTCAAAAATGCATCAGTTATTCTGTGCTCTGGCACACTAAGACGAGTCTTTTGTTAAGAAATGTAGCTAGATAGCTAGCTAGGTAAACAATGAATCTCAACGCATGACGTAACATTAGTTAGCGAGGCAGCCAGCTAATGTTGGCTAGCTAGCTAACAGTACACTTAAACTAGAAATGAAAACACTTTGTCAAACTTAGAGGAGTCTTTGTTAAGACACGTCGCTAACTAACAAAACATTTCTGTTATAAATATATTATTTTCCTCGTCTACATACAATACCCCATAATGACAAAGCAAAAATAGTATGAGAAATTAGCACTTTTTTTTTTTTTAATAAACAGAAATACCTTATTTACATAATTATTCAGACTCTTTGCTAGGATACATGAAATTGAGCTCAGGAGCATCTTGTTTCCACGGATCATTCTTGATGTTTGTACAAATTAACTGGAGTCCATCTTTGGTAAATTCAATTGATTGGACATGATTGGGAAAGGCACACACCGGTCTATATAACGTCCCACAGTTGACAGTGCATGTCAGAGCAAAAACCAGGCCATGAGGTCGAAGGAATTGTCTGTAGAGTTCCGAGACAGGATTGTGTCAAAGCATAGATCTAGGGAAGGCTACCAAAACATTTCTACAGCATTGAAGGTCCCCAAGAACACAGTGGCCTCCATCATTCTTAAATGGACGAAGTTTGGAAACACCAAGACCCCTCCTAGAGCTGGCTGCCCAGCTGAACTGAGCATTTGGGGGAGAAGGGACTTGGTCAGGGAGGTGACCAAGAACCTTATGGTCACTCTGACAGAGCTTCAGAGTTCCTCTGTGGAGATGGGAGAACCTTCCAGAAGGACAACCGTCACTGCAACACTCCACCAAGACAGAAGTGGCAAGACAGAAGTAACTCCAGAAGTAAAAGGTTCATGACAGCCTGCTTGGAGGCACCTAAAGAATCTCAGACCATGAGAAACAAGATTCTCTGGTCTGCTAAAACCAAGATTGAACTCTTTGGCCTGAATATCAAGCATCACGGCTGGAGGAAAACTGGCACCATCCCAATAATGAGGCATGGTGATGGCTTCATCATTCTGTGGGGATGATTGTCAGTGGTAGGGACTGGGAAACTAGTCGGGATCGAGAGAAAGATGCACGGAGCAAAGTACAAAGATATCCTTGAAAACCAGCTCCAGAGCGCTCAGGAGTAGCTGCTGCCTTGGCAGGAACTAATGGGGATCCATAATAAACCTCAGGAAGAGTAGCTGCTGCCTTGACAGGAACTAATGGGGATCCATAATAAACCCCAGGAAGAGTAGCTGCTGCCTTGGCAGGAACTAATGGGGATCCATAATAAACCCCAGGAAGAGTAGCTGCTGCCTTGGCAGTAACTAATGGGGATCCATAATAAACCCCAGGAAGAGTAGCTGCTGCCTTGGCAGGAACTAATGGGGATCCATAATAAACCCCAGGAAGAGTACCTGCTGCCTTGGCAGGAACTAATGGGGATCCATAATAAACCCCAGGAAGAGTAGCTGCTGCCTTGGCAGGAACTAATGGGGATCCATAATAAACCCCAGGAAGAGTAGCTGCTGCCTTGACAGGAACTAATGGGGATCCATAATAAACCCCAGGAAGAGTAGCTGCTGCCTTGGCAGGAACTAATGGGGATCCATAATAAACCCCAGGAAGAGTAGCTGCTGCCTTGGCAGGAACTAATGGGGATCCATAATAAACCCCAGGAAGAGTAGCTGCTGCCTTGGCAGGAACTAATGGGGATCCATAATAAACACCAGGAAGAGTAGCTGCTGCCTTGACAGGAATTAATGGGGATCCATAATAAACCCCAGGAAGAGTAGCTGCTGCCAAGGCAGGAACTAATGGGGATCCATAATAAACCCCAGGAAGAGTAGCTGCTGCCTTGGCAGCAACTAATGGGGATCCATAATAAACCCCAGAAAGAGTAGCTGCTGCCTTGGCAGGAACTAATGGGGATCCATAATAAACCCCAGGAAGAGTAGCTGCTGCCTTGGCAGGGACTAATGGGGATCCATAATAAACCCCAGAAAGAGTAGCTGCTGCCTTGGCAGGAACTAATGGGGATCCATTAACCCCAGGAAGAGTAGCTGCTGCCTTGGCAGGAACTAATGAGGATCCATAATAAACCCCAGGAAGCATAGCTGCTGCCTTGGCAGGAACTAATGGGGATCCATAATAAACCCCAGGAAGAGTAGCTGCTGCCTTGGCAGGAACTAATGGGGATCCATAATAAACCCCAGAAAGAGTAGCTGCTGCCTTGGCAGGAACTAATGGGGATCCATTAACCCCAGGAAGAGTAGCTGCTGCCTTGGCAGGCACTAATGGGGATCCATAATAAACCCCAGGAAGAGTAGCTGATGCCTTGGCAGGAACTAATTGGGATCCATAATAAACCCCAGGAAGAGTTGCTGCTGCCTCGGCAGGAACTAATGGGGATCCATAATAAACCCCAGGAAGAGTAGCTGCTGCCTTGAAAGGAACTAATGAGGATCATTAATAAACCCCAGGAAGAGTAGCTGCTGCCTTGGCAGGAACTAATGGGGATCCATAATAAACCCCAGGAAGAGTAGCTGCTGCCTTGGCAGGAACTAATGGGGATCCATAATAAACCCCAGGAAGAGTAGCTGCTGCCCTGGCAGGAACTAATGGGGATCCATAATAAACCCCAGGAAGAGTAGCTGCTGCCTTGGCAGGAACTAATGGGGATCCATAATAAACCCCAGGAAGAGTAGCTGCTGCCTTGGCAGGAACTAATGGGGATCCATAATAAACCCCAGGAAGAGTTGCTGCTGCCTCGGCAGGAACTAATGGGGATCCATAATAAACCCCAGGAAGAGTAGCTGCTGCCTTGTCAGGAACTAATGGGGATCCATAATAAACCCCAGGAAGAGTAGCTGCTGCCTTGGCAGGAACTGATGGGGATCCATAATAAACCCCAGGAAGAGTAGCTGCTGCCTTAGCAGGAACTAATGGGGATCCATAATAAACCCCAGGAAGATTAGCTGCTGCCTTGGCAGGAACTAATGGGGATCCATAATAAACCCCAGGAAGAGTAGCTGCTGCCTTGGCAGGAACTAATGGGGATCCATAATAAACCCCAGGAAGAGTTGCTGCTGCCTTGACAGGAACTAATGGGGATCATTAATAAACCCCAGGAAGAGTAGCTTGTGCCTTGGCAGGAACTAATGGGGATCCATAATAAACCCCAGGAAGAGTAGCTGCTGCCTTGGCAGGAATGAATGGGGATCCATAATAAACCCCAGGAAGAGTAGCTGCTGTCTTGGCAGGAATGAATGGGGATCCATAATAAACCCCAGGAAGAGTAGCTGCTGCCTTGACAGGAACTAATGGGGATCCATAATAAACCCCAGGAAGAGTAGCTGCTGCCTTGACAGGAACTAATGGGGATCATTAATAAACCCCAGGAAGAGTAGCTTGTGCCTTGGCAGGAACTAATGGGGATCCATAATAAACCCCAGAAAGAGTAGCTGCTGCCTTGGCAGGAACTAATGGGGATCCATAATAAACCCCAGGAAGAGTAGCTGCTGCCTTGGCAGGAACTAATGGGGATCCATAATAAACCCCAGGAAGAGTAGCTGCTGCCTTGGTAGGAATTAATGGGGATCCATAATAAACCCCAGGAAGAGTAGCTGCTGCCTTGGCAGGGACTAATGGGGATCCATAATAAACCCCAGGAAGAGTAGCTGCTGCCTTGGCAGGAACTAATGGGGATCCATAATAAACCCCAGGAAGAGTAGCTGCTGCCTTGGCAGGAACTAATGGGGATCCATAATAAACCCCAGGAAGAGTATCTGCTGCTTTTGCAGGAACTAATGGGGATCCATAATAAACCCCAGGAAGAGTAGCTGCTGCCTTCGCAGGAACTAATGGGGATCCATAATAAACCCCAGGAAGAGTAGCTGCTGCCTTGTCAGGGACTAATGGGGATCCATAATAAACCCCAGAAAGAGTAGCTGCTGCCTTGGCAGGAACTAATGGGGATCCATAATAAACCCCAGGAAGAGTAGCTGCTGCCTTGTCAGGAACTAATGGGGATCCATAATAAACCCCAGGAAGAGTAGCTGCTGCCTTGGCAGGAACTAATGGGGATCCATAATAAACCCCAGGAAGAGTAGCTGCTGCCTTGTCAGGAACTAATGGGGATCCATAATAAACCCCAGGAAGAGTAGCTGCTGCCTGGGAAGGAACTAAAGGGGATCCATAATAAACCCCAGGAAGAGTAGCTGCTGCCTTGGCAGAAACTAATGGGGATCCATAATAAACCCCAGGAAGAGTAGCTGCTGCCTGGGAAGGAACTAAAGGGGATCCATAATAAACCCCAGGAAGAGTAGCTGCTGCCTTGGCAGGAACTAATGGGGATCCATAATAAACCCCAGGAAGAGTAGCTGCTGCCTTGGCAGGAACTAATGGGGATCCATAATAAACAGGAAGAGTAGCTGCTGCCTTGTCAGGAACTAATGGGGATCCATAATAAACCCCAGGAAGAGTAGCTGCTGCCTTGTCAGGAACTAATGGGGATCCATAATAAACCCCAGGAAGAGTAGCTGCTGCCTTGCCAGGAACTAATGGGGATCCATAATAAACCCCAGGAAGAGTAGCTGCTGCCTTGTCAGGAACTAATGGGGATCCATAATAAACCCCAGGAAGAGTAGCTGCTGCCTTGGCAGGAACTAATGGGGATCCATAATAAACCCCAGGAAGAGTAGCTGCTGCCTGGGAAGGAACTAAAGGGGATCCATAATAAACCCCAGGAAGAGTAGCTGCTGCCTGGGAAGGAACTAAAGGGGATCCATAATAAACCCCAGGAAGAGTAGCTGCTGCCTGGGAAGGAACTAAAGGGGATCCATAATAAACCCCAGGAAGAGTAGCTGCTGCCTTGTCAGGTACTACTGGGGATCCATAATAAATACCAAACTGATTCCAGAATTGTGAATTGAGCCCAACCCTGACATGCACGCACACACACACACGCACACACACACACGAGCGCAGGCACACACACACACACACGAGCACACACACGCACACACACGAGCGCGCACACACACACACGAGCGCACACACACACACACTGTCTAAACCTGGTGAATACTGACTAGTACGTCTACTCATAAGAATGTCAATGGGAGGTGCTCTCTCTCCCTCTAGTGGTTGAATAGTGACAGGTTCATATTCAGTCTACAGTCCACCAGCATGGGGCGCTCTTAAGCAGAGTGCTAATGTACCAGCACCTAGACCAGGGAAACTTTTTTGGTTCAAGGGTCACATCTGGATTTCGAAATTCAACGGAGGGATGCACTGTTTTTTTTCTTGGGGAGGGGGACAGATTTGTTTGTCAAAATCAATCAGAATAAGGGCAGTTATTTGAAAATATATCGGTCCATTATAATTTCTACTTACCTTCTATATCGTTTTAGACGTTTTACTTAAACCTCCCGCGGGCCGTAGTTTACCCACCCAGGCCCTAGACCCTAGTCTACTTCACAAATGGCACCCTATTCCCTATATAGTGTACTACTTTTGAATAGGGTGCCATAGACCCCAAACTAGTAGGCCAATAGCTCGAACCCCGAGCTGAGACAATTGTGTACACTTTGGAAAAATAGTTCTTAGGCTGTCCCCATAGAGAACCCTTTGTAGAACCCTTAAGGGTTCAATGTTAAACCCTTTCCACAGAGGGTACGACCTGGAACTGAAATGGGTCTGTCAGGCATGCCAAATAGTGTCCACTTCCACAGAGGGTACTACCCGTCACAATGGGACACAATTAGCTGTTAGTGTTCGTTGCTCTATCAACGCTGTGAGGAGCTAATGCTTTGAAATTTGGAGACCACTACAACCTAAATTATGTTATTTACAAATCCCTCTACGTAAACAAAGCTGATTTATGAGACAATTTTGCTGCTAAAATAAGGTTTGTTTACCTAATGAGAGAAGAACATTACTTTAATCTACTTTTGACTACTTTGTTAACATTTCAACAACATTCATAGAATCCATGACTTTAACATTTCTAAGATTCGAAATAGCAAAGAAAACTGCACATTACATTACCCTTCAGTTCACTACATTACCCTTCAGTTCATTACATTACCCTTCAGTTCACTACATTACCCTTCAGTTCATTACATTACCCTTCAGATCACACATTACCCTTCAGTTCACTACATTACCCTTCAGTTCACTACATTACCCTTCAGTTCACTACATTACCCTTCAGTTCATTACATTACCCTTCAGTTCATCACATTACCCTTCAGTTCATTACATTACCCTTCAGTTCATTACATTACCCTTCAGTTCATTACATTACCCTTCAGTTCATCACCTTACCCTTCAGTTCGTTACATTACCCTTCAGTTCATTACATTACACTTCAGTTCATCACATTACCCTTCAGTTCATTACATTACCCTTCAGTTCGTTACATTACCCTTCAGTTCATCACATTACCCTTCAGTTCATTACATTACCCTTCAGTTCGTTACATTACCCTTCAGTTCATCACATTACCCTTCAGTTCATTACATTACCCTTCAGTTCATCACCTTACCCTTCAGTTCGTTACATTACCCTTCAGTTCATCACATTACCCTTCAGTTCATCACCTTACCCTTTATTTTTTATTTTTTTTATTTCACCTTTATTTAACCAGGTAGGCTAGTTGAGAACAAGTTCTCATTTGCAACTGCGACCTGGCCAAGATAAATGTAACGAACCCTTCAGTTCGTTACATTACCCTTCAGTTCATCACCTTACCCTTCAGTTCATCACATTACCCTTCAGATCATCACATTACCCTTCAGTTCACTACATTACCCTTCAGTTCATCACCTTACCCTTCAGTTCATTACATTACCCTTCAGTTCATCACCTTACCCTTCAGTTCATCACCTTACCCTTCAGTTCATTACCTTACCCTTCAGTTCATCACCTTCATGTCATTTTATTAATAACTATATAATAACCTATATGCACATATTACCTCAATTACCTCGACTAACCGGTGATTCTGTACTGGTACCCCCTGTATATAGCCTCCACAGTGACTCTGTACCGGTACCCCCTGTATATAGTCTCCACATTGACTCTGTACCGGTACCCCCTGTATATAGCCTCCACACTGACTCTGTACCGTAACACCCTGTATATAGCCTCCACATTGACTCTGTGCCGTAATACCCTGTATATAGTCTCCACATTGACTCTGTACCGTAACACCCTGTATATAGCCTCCACAGTGACTCTGTACCGCTACCCCCTGTATATAGTCTCCACATTGACTCTGTACCGTAATACCCTGTATATAGTCTCCACATTGACTCTGTACCGTAACACCATGTATATAGTCTCCACATTGACTCTGTACCGTACCCCCTGTATATAGCCTCCACATTGACTCTGTACCGGTACCCCCTGTATATAGCCTTGCTATTGTTATTTTACTGTGAGGTCTACTACACCTGTTGTATTCAGCATTTCACTGTGAGGTCTACTACACCTGTTGTACTCAGCATTTCACTGTGAGGTCTACTACACCTGTTGTATTCAGCATTTCACTGTAAGGTCTACTACACCTGTTGTATTCAGCATTTCACTGTAAGGTCTACTACACCTGTGGTATTCGGCACATGTGACAAATATAATTTGATTTGATTTGATTTTATATAAGGTCCCACAGTTGACAGTGCATGTCAGAGCAAAAACCAAGCCATGAGGTCAAATTAAATTGTCCGTAGAGCTCAGAGACAGGATTGTATCGAGGCACAGATCTGGGGAAGGGTACCAAAACATTTCTGCAACATTGAAGGTCCCCAAGAACACAGTGGCCTCCATCTTTCTTAAATGGAAGAAGTTTGCAACCACCAAGACTCTTCCTAGAGCTGGCCACCCGGCCAAACTGGGCAATTGGTGGAGAAGGGCCTTGATCAGGGAGGTGACCAAGACCCCGATGGTCACTTTGACAGAGCTTTAGACTTCCTCTGTGGAGATGGGAGAACCTTCCAGAATGACAGCCATCTCTGCTGGACTCCACCGATCAGGCCTTTATGGCAGAGTGGCCAGACGGAAGCCACTCCCCAGTAAAAGGCCCGACAGCCCTCTTGGAGTTTGTCAAAAGGCACCTAAAGGACTTTCAGATCATGAGAAACAAGATTCCCTGGTCTGATGAAACCAAGATTGAACTCTTTTGGCCTGAATGCCAAGCGTCACGTCTGTAGGAAACCAGGCACCATCCTGGTGAAGCATGGTGGTGGCAGCATCATGCTGTGGGGATGTTTTTCAGCAGCAGGGACAGGGAGACTAGTCAGGATCGAGGCAAAGACGAACATAGCAAAGTACAACCTGACAGAGATTGAGATGATCTGCAGAGAAGAATGGGAGAAACTCCCCAAATACAGGTGTGCCAAGCTTGTAGCATCATACCCAATAAGACTCAAGGCTTTAATCTCTGCCAAAGGTGCTTCAACAAAGTACTGAGTAAAGAGTCAGAACACTTATGTAAATATAATATTTTGGTTCTTTGTTTTGTTTTATAAATCAATAAACATTTCTAAAAACCTGTTTTTGCTTTGTCATTACGGGGGATTGATGATTGGGAAGAAAAAACAATGTAATCCATTTTAGAATAAGGCTGTAACTTAACAACATGTGGAACAGTCAAGGGGTCTGAATAGTTCTGTATGTGTGGATGATAGTATTATGTGTGCTATTACCTCGTCTGTGTCAAAACTACAGTCAGATGTTATAGCATTATTATTATTATTATTGCTGATATAAAACGTTAAAACAGGCAAAACAAAAGACATCTCCCATAAGAATGTTTCCGACGAACTACACATTCACTCTTTAGATGGTTATCCAATCAAACGACGAACTACACATTCACTCTTTAGATGGTTATCCAATCAAACGACGAACTACACATTCACTCTTTAGATGGTTATCCAATCAAACGACGAACTACACATTCACTCTTTAGATGGTTATCCAATCAAACGACGAACTACACATTCACTCTTTAGATGGTTATCCAATCAAACGACGAACTACACATTCACTCTTTAGATGGTTATCCAATCAAACGACGAACTACACATTCACTCTTTAGATGGTTATCCAATCAAACGACAAACTACACATTCACTCTTTAGATGGTTATCCAATCAAACGACAAACTACACATTCACTCTTTAGATGGTTATCCAATCAAACGACAAACTACACATTCACTCTTTAGATGGTTATCCAATCAAACGTGTTCCTACATAAACTGTAAATACTTAGGCATTTGGATTTATACCGATTTTTTAATTTATTTTTAATCTGGTTTAAAAGCTAAGATTTAAAGTTGTCTTTTTCTACAGAAACAGATGGTGGCTTTCTCTAAGCGGTAGGAAGCAGATTATTCAGTTAAACTTTTATCTGTTGTTGATTATGGTGATATTATTTATCAAAGTGCAGCTGCTAATACTCTTAACCTCTTGATGCTACCCATCCCGGATCCGGGATCGTGACTACGGCTCAAGCTCATTAGCATAACACAAAATGTGAAAAAATATTCTTAGACATATTTAACCTCCACACCTACACAAGTCCAATAGCTCAAATGAAAGATAAACACCTTGTTCATCTACCCAGCAAGTCAGATTTCTAAAATGTTTTACGGCGAAAACATAGCACACATTTATATTAGACCACCACCGAAACAAAAGGCAAACGGCGGCCATTTTGTCCCAGAAAATATAAAATTTAAAAGTAGGATTAAAAAATAAATAATTCACTAACCTTTTGAAAATCTTCATCAGATGACAGTAATATTACATGTTACACAGTACATTTTTTTTTTTTTCAATAATATGCCATTAATATCCATAAATCTCTGTTTACAATGACGACATTTCAAAAATGCTACTCAAAATGTCCGGAGAAATTATGATAGCTCGGACAGATAACGTCAGATAACAAGCAATAAACATGACTAAATATACATGTTCTACATATAGTTACAAAGATACACTTCTTCTTAATACAACCGCTGTGTTACATTTATTTTTAACGTTACAGAATTCGTTCACTAGTCTATGCTATGAGTCGGCGCTCAGATATTAGCAGTGTCTCCTCTACGTTTGGAGTCCACAGAAACCCAAAATAACCACATAAATATTCCCTTACCTTTGATGTTCTTCGATCAGAAGACGTAGAAGGAGTCATACTTACCCAATACATCGTTTGGTTTCAAGTTGTGCGTCTTTGTATTAGCATATGCTAACAGCTTCAGCTGAAATGCACCCAAAATAACTTCTGCTCCTTCTGGTCCCGCACTCTTGCGCAATCAAACTTCAAAATTACATATTATATGTTGACTAAACTGGTCAAACTAAGTGCAGAATCGAGCAAAATGATGTTTTTATCATGTAAAACAATGATCATCGCGAACAAACGAACCGGCTTCAACTGGTGTCTATTGGAAAAGAACGTTCCCCAAATCGGCCGCGCGCAATAGAGTGCATGTATGTGAGAGTGAACCGGGCATTTTCGCCCGCCAAAGGATGAGGGAGCGCGAAATTCAAACAATGAACGTGCCAATTGAAAGCAGACATCGCGCTGAACAAATACATACTGTTCCCAGATCGGTAGCTGCCTGGGAAGGGTGGGGGCGATGACGTCAAAGTTGACCCAACTTTTCTCTTGACAAGAGAGAGTTTGGGAGAAAGGCTGCCCTGAGAGTTCTGCTTTACATACAGACATAATTTAAACGGTTTTAGAAACTTTAGAGTGTTTTCTATTCAATAATTATTATTATATGCATATATTAGCAATTTTGGAAAAAATATTTTCAGTTTACTATGGGCACGCACTTCCTCCAACGGGGGCAGTATTGAGCCATAAGCTCAAGAGGTTAAACCCTTTTGGATTCCATCTCCCATAATGCCCTTTGTTACAGGCGACAGTTCTGATACTCTTCACTGCATCCTGTGTCAGAAGGTTGGCTGGACTTCACTAAAGACCTCATCCCATCTCCCATAATGCCTTTTGTTTTGTTACAGGCAACACTTCTGATACTCTTCACTGCATCCTGTGTCAGAAGGTTGGCTGGACTTCACTAAAGACCTCATCCCATCTCCCATAATGCCTTTGTTTCGTTACAGGCGACAGTTCTGATACTCTTCACTGCATCCTGTGTCAGAAGGTTGGCTGGACTTCACTAAAGACCTCATCCCATCTCCCATAATGCCTTTTGTTTTGTTACAGGCAACACTTCTGATACTCTTCACTGCATCCTGTGTCAGAAGGTTGGCTGGACTTCACTAAAGACCTCATCC
>NC_056446.1:43582042-43594788 GCF_018296145.1 Oncorhynchus tshawytscha | reverse complement strand
TTTAAAGTTCCCATAATCTACAGGCAACACCTTCACTGCATCCTGTGTCATGTTGGCTTTGACCTCATCCCATCTTAATGTTACAGGACAGTTCTGATACTCTTCACTGCATCCTGTGTCAGAAGGTTGGCTGGACTTCACTAAAGACCTCATCCCATCTCCCATAATGCCTTTTGTTTTGTTACAGGCGACAGTTCTGATACTCTTCACTGCATCCTGTGTCAGAAGGTTGGCTGGACTTCACTAAAGACCTCATCCCATCTCCCATAATGCCTTTTGTTTTGTTACAGGCAACAGTTCTGATACTCTTCACTGCATCCTGTGTCAGAAGGTTGGCTGGACTTCACTAAAGACCTCATCCCATCTCCCATAATGCCTTTTTTTGTTTTCTGATACTCTTTGCATCCTGTGTCAGGCTGGACTTCACTAAAGACCTCATCCCATCTGATAACTCTTCTGATACTCTTCACTGCATCCTGTGTCAGAAGGTTGGCTGGACTTCACTAAAGACCTCATCCCATCTCCCATAATGCCTTTTGTTTTGTTACAGGCGACAGTTCTGATACTCTTCACTGCATCCTGTGTCAGAAGGTTGGCTGGACTCTCATCCCATCTCCCTAAAGACCTCGTCTCCCATAATGCCTTTTGTTTTGTTACAGGCAAGAGTTCTGATACTCTTCACTGCATCCTGTGTCAGAAGGTTGGCTGGACTTCACTAAAGACCTCATCCCATCTCCCATAATGCCTTTTGTTTTGTTACAGGCGACAGTTCTGATACTCTTCACTGCATCCTGTGTCAGAAGGTTGGCTGGACTTCACTAAAGACCCATAGATCTCTACATTACTCCCGTTTTGTTTACAAGGCACTACTTCATAAACTTCCGTCTTATCTAACTTTGCTGTCGAAATATAGACACCTGAGTTGCGTAACCGAACCCCGTTGACAGGATTGGTTAACTCTTAGGGTCTCCACCGATATATATTGTAATTTTAATGCACCCGTAATGATGGAACAAAATTAAAATCACATTTCATATTGATGTTCTGGTACCATTCAGGCAATTTAAAGTATGTATTGGTGTCACTTCCTCTCCGGCCTCTAGGTCACCAGGCTGCTCGTCACGGCGCACACCTGTCACCATCGTTACACACACCTGTCACCATCATTACACACACCTGTCACCATCATTACACACACCTGTCACCATCATTACACACACCTGTCACCATCGTTACACACACCTGTCACCATCATTACACACACCTGTCACCATCATTACACACACCTGTCACCATCATCACACACACCTGTCACCATCATTACACACACCTGTCACCATCATTACACACACCTGTCACCATCGTTACACACACCTATCACCATCGTTACACACACCTGTCACCATCATTACACACACCTGTCACCATCGTTACACACACCTATCACCATCGTTACACACACCTGTCACTATCGTTACACATACCTGTCACCATCGTTACACACACCTGTCACCATCATTACACACACCTGTCACCATCGTTACACACACCTGTCACCATCGTTACACACACCTGTCACCATCACTACACACACCTGTCACCATCGTTACACACATCTGTCACCATCGTTACACACACCTGTCACTATCATTACACACACCTGTCACCATCGTTACACACACCTGTCACCATCATTACACACACCTGTCACCATCATTACACACACCTGTCACCATCGTTACACACCTGTCACCATCGTTACACACACCTGTCACCATCGTTACACACACCTGTCACCATCATTACACACACCTGTCACCATCGTTACACACACCTGTCACCATCATTCCATACACCTGTCACCATCATTACACACACCTGTCACCATCATTACACACACCTGTCACCATCGTAACCAGTAATTGCACATTATAACACTCACCTGGACTCCATCACCTCCTTGATTACTGAAGGGTAATGTAATGAACTGAAGGGTAAGGTGATGATTACCCTTTATATTTCACTTGTCATTGTTCCTGTTTCTGTTCCATGTCGGTGCGGCTGCAGGTGTTACGTGTTTGTTTCATTTGTATTAATTAAACGTTTTCACTTCCTGAACGTACTTCCCGACTCTCAGCGCACATCATTACAGTTGGGGAGGAATGTGGCATTCTGGGTGAATTGTGATGTTTTATTTGTGCTTCCCATTGTGTTTTTTGCATTTTAACGTATATATATGTGTATATATTTTTTGTGTATAATTTATATATTTATGTTGTCTGTGTATATACTGGGCACATTTGTAAAAGAGGCCTACTGTCTCTCTTACAAATGTTTCACCTGTCCTTTGGATTGTCTCCACTCCCCCCCCCCTCCAGGTGTCGCCCATCTTCCCCTTTATCTCCTGTGTATTTATACCTGTGTTCTCTGTTTGTCCGTTGCCAGTTCGTCTTGTTTGTCAAACAGCGTTTTTGTTCTCAGCTCCGGATTTTTCCAGTCTCTCCTTTTTTTCACTCTCCTGGTTTTGACCCTTGCCTGTTCTGACTCTGAGCCCGCCTGCCTGACCACTCTGCCTGCCCGCCTGCCTGACCACTCTGCCTGCCCCCCTGAGCCCCTGAGCCTGAGCCCGCCTGCCTGACCACTCTGCCTGCCCCTGAGCCTGACCCTGAGCCTGATCCTGACCCCTGACCCTGACCCTGACCCTGACCCTGACCCTGACCCTGACCCTGACCCTGACCCTGACCCTGACCCTGACCCTGACCCTGAGCCTGACCCTGAGCCTGCCTGACCACTCTACCTGTACCTTTGCCCACCTCTGGATTGTTGACCCCTGCCTGACCCTGACCCTGACCCTGCCTGCTGTCCGGTACCGTTGTCCCACCTCTGGTTTACTGACCCCTGCCTGACCCTGACCCTACCTGCTGTTCGGTACCGTTGTCCCACCTCTGGTTTACTGACCCCTGCCTGCCTTGACCTGTCTATTGCCTGCCCCTGTTGTCATTATGGGGTATTGTGTTTAGATTTATGACGGGGGGAGAATAAAAAGTAAATTTAGAATAAGGCTGTAACGTAAGAAAATGTGGAAAAAGTCAAGGGGTCTGAGTACTTTCCGAATGCACTGTACTAAATGTAGTTTTGCATATTTACATTTACTATGTTAAGTCTTCCCCTGAGACCAGGTTGACCGCTGGAACATCTAGAATACAAAGATTTTTCCCTTTCTCTCTCTTTGTTTTCTCCATTTGGGCAGTGGTCCAACAAAACAATTAGCTAGAGCAGCCGCTCAGCGCATGGGAATCCCAAACGCAGGCCCCTGCTATCTTACTAATGACCTACCTCCTCTCCTCCTCCCCCTCTCCTCCTCCCCTGCTCCATCTCTCTCTCAGGACCGAGTGGGCAGCTCCTCCGTGCAGCTGCGGCCTGAGTGTGAGTCCGCCAAGTTTATTTTCTACCCGGTGGTCCTGTAGGGGAGGGGGAGAGGGAGTGGAGTGCCACAGGCCCTGGTAAAAAGTAGTGCACTATATAGGGAATAGTGTGCTATAGTGTTCTGGTCTAAAGTAGTGCACTATATAGGGAATAGGGTGCTATAGGGCTCTGGTCTAAAGTAGTGCACTATATAGGGAATAGGGTGCTATAGGGTTCTGGTCTAAAGTAGTGCACTATATAGGGAATAGTGTGCTATAGGGTTCTGGTCTAAAGTAGTGCACTATATAGGGAATAGTGTGCTATAGGGTTCTGGTCTAAGATAGTGCACTATATAGGGAATAGTGTGCTATAGGGTTCTGGTCTAAAGTAGTGCACTATATAGGGAATAGTGTGCTATAGGGTTCTGGTCTAAAGTAGTGCACTATATAGGGAATAGGGTGCTATAGGGCTCTGGTCTAAAGTAGTGCACTATATAAGGGAATAGGGTGCTATAGGGCTCTGGTCTAAAGTAGTGCACTATATAGGGAATGGGGTTCCATTTGGGACACACCCCAGTGTCTTCAGAAAATTGACTTTTTCCACATTTTGTTTTTGTAACAGCCTGAATTGAAAATATATAAAAAATATATAGTTATTTTTTACACACAATAACCCCATAATGTCAAAGTGGAATCATGTTTTTAAACATTTTTACAGATTAATAAAAAAATGAAAATCTGAAATGTTTTGAGTCAATAAGTATTCGACCAGAAGTAAGGAGTAAAAATGTACTGAACAAGTTACATAATAAATTCACTCACACTGTGTTCAATAATAGTGTTTAACTTGAGTTTTAAATCTCTTTAAACCTCACACATACAATTATCTGTCTTTCAGTCAAGCAGTGAATTTCAAGCAGAGATTTAATGACAGAGACCAGGGAGGTTTTCCAATTCCTCGCAAAGTAGAGCACTTATTGGTTGATGGATTTTTTATATTTAATTAAACGTTGGATGGTGTATAAATACACCCCAGTCACTTCAAATATGAAGGATTCCTTTATAACTCAGTTGACAAAGAGGGATTTCACCATGAAGCCAACTGTGATTTTAAACCAGTTGCAGATTTAAATGGCTGTGATAGGAGAAAACTGAGGATGGATCAACAACATGGTAGTTACTCCACAATACTAACCTAAAGGACAGAGTTTAATGGCTGTGATAGGAGACAACTGAGGATGGATCTACAACATTGTAGTTACTCCACAATACTAATCTAAATGACAGAGTTTAATGGCTGTGAAAGGAGAAAACTGAGGATGGATCAACAACATTGTAGTTACTCCACAATTCTAATCTAAATGACAGAGTGAAAAGAATGAAGCCTGTAAATAATACACATTTTCCAAAACATGCTTCCTGTTTGCAACAAGGCACTAAAGTGATACTGCAAAATATGTGATAAAGAATTACAGGTTTTGTCCTGAATACAAAGATCTATGTTTGGGGCGAATCCAACATAACACATCACTGAGTGTTCATATGTTCAAGCATGGTGGTGGCTGCATCATGTTATGGGTATGCTTGTCATCAGTAGGGACTCAGGAGTTTTTTTTATAGGATAAAAATAGAAAAGGAATAGAGCTTAGCACTCACAAAGTCCCAGAATAAAACCTGGTTCAGTCTGCTATCCACCAGACAAATCCATGTTTCAGCAGGACAATAATCTAAAACTCAAGCTCAAATATACATTAAAACGAAAATTGAATGTTCCTGAGTGTTATGGTTTTGATTTAAGTCGGCTTGAAAATCTCTGACAAAATGGCTGTCTAGAAATTATCAACAACCAACTTGACAGAACTTGAAGAATTTAAAAAAGAATAATGGGGAAATATTGTACAATCCAGGCGTGCAAAGCTCTTTCGAGACTTACCCAGAGACACTGTAAGCTGTAATCACTGACAAAAGTGATTATAACATGTATTGACTCAGGCGATTTAATAATTGTCTAATCCAAATATATTTGTGTTTTTATTTTCCAATATTAAAAAAATACATGTAATAAGAAAAAATATTCCATTTTGACATTACATAATATTTTTTAGTCAATTGTTGACAACAAAAGAATATTACAGTTTAAATCTATTTTAATTCCACTTTGTAACACAACAAAATGTCTAAAAAGTATAATTGATGTGAATACTTTCGGCAGGCAACTGTATACAATCTGTCCCAGCGAGGCTATGTGTGGGTCATCCCGCCTGTGGATCGCTACAATAACATGACACTAATAGATGGATGTGGGGGCTTGTTATTACACCATGCTCTTCTCTCCTCTCCTCTCCTCTCCTCTCCTCTCCTCTCCTCTCCTCTCCTCTCCTCTCCTCTCCTCTCCTCTCCTCTCCTCTCCTCTCCTCTCCTCTCCTCTCCTCTCCTCTCCTCTCCTCTCCTCTCCTCTCCTCTCCTCTCCTCTCCTCTCCTCTTGTCTTTCTCTTTCCTCTCATCTCCTCTCCTCTTGTCTTTCTCTCTCTCTCTCTCTCTCTCTCCTCTCCCTCCTTGTCTCCTCTCCTCTCCTCTCCTCTCCTCTCCTCTCCTCTCCTCTCCTCTCCTCTCCTCTCCTCTCCTCTCCTCTCCTCTCCTCTCCTCTCCTCTCCTCTCCTCCTCTCCTCTCTCTCCTCTCCTCTCCTCCTCTCCTCTCCTCTCCTCTCCTCTCCTCTCCTCTCCTCTCCTCCTCTCCTCCTCTCCTCTCCTCTCCTATAATAATCTCTGAGTTTGCAGCTGTTGAACAATGTAGCTGCATAGTGACAAGGAGCTGGTGTGTGTGTGTGTGTGTGTGTGTGTGTGTGTGTGTGTGTGTGTGTGTGTGTGTGTTGCATAGTGACACCGGGCTGTCCCAGACCGGGTTTATCCTCCCTGCCTAACGCGCCAGGGTGAGCTGCTAGCTGCATAAATATCTGTCTTCCGTGTGTAAACAGTACTGTCATTAACCCGCGTGAATTAAACAAGGCAACCTGATTAAGCGCCGCGCGCACATTTGACTACTTTCAAAAAGGTTGACCTTTCAACCTACATACCTATTCTCTTGCGACGCTTTTACCGATATTTATTCATGTCAAAAGGAAGAAAACCACCATGGAATAATTGTATAAATGAAACACGGGCAGGCCCTAACCAAGGCGCAAACCATATATTTATATATTTATTTTAACGAGATAGTCTAGTAGGCTTTATCCATTGTTTACTTTAGGAGATAGAGGAAAACAAATAAACCTGGACCTGTGGACACTTAGATTTTTTTTCCTCCCCCGGTGCTCGTTTCTAGAGTTTTGTGCTGTGATTTTGAGGGATTGGTAATAACCAGGGGTTATTGGGTTAGCAGGAAAATAGCCTTATAGCCTACAGTAACAAAAAAACAGTGCCCTGTAGAATTTAAATTCCTCTTAGTCCAACTTCAACACAATGCACATTGGGGAAGAAAATTATGCGATGAATACATTTTATTCGTATAAAATCTGGCTATTCAGATAGGATATTGAGACATGTTTCATGTGCACTTCCAACGCGGCGACTGACAACATCACCTGTAAAACAAATACTCGTGTGACAAAGTTTGTTTTTTTATAAGCATTTTTAAGATTATAAAAACGTATACAAAACACAATATGTCCTCGAACCAGCAAAGGCAACATGTGAACACTTTAAATATAAAATCAGATTCTCTGTATCGGAACGCGTGAGAGAGCGTGCGCTCTCCCGGTATTTCCACTCATTATTTGGTTTAGGAGAGATGACGTGCATTTCTGTCCATCTGAAAAATTCCAAAAAAATGTATCATGTCCATCCCTTGACGATTAATGTTCATATCATGTCCATCCGTTACATCATGAGGCGGTTGTTCCACACAACCGGGTGGTGTTGAGCATCTCTTTCAAATCATTCT
The DNA here is from genome assembly GCF_018296145.1 of Oncorhynchus tshawytscha. NCBI lineage: Eukaryota > Metazoa > Chordata > Actinopteri > Salmoniformes > Salmonidae > Oncorhynchus > Oncorhynchus tshawytscha. The sequence continues at coordinate 43,587,444 of NC_056446.1, read as the reverse complement.
CCGGTTTCCCGGCGACCATGAAGGGCCACGTCTGGAGAGAGAGAAAGAGAGAGGAAATCACAAATCAACTCACCGCGATTTACAACAACAATGTTATAACAATATTTAAAAAATGCCAAATGTATTTATTTAACACACAATAGCGTTTTTTCAAACCTCATCCTCATTAGCCTAACCATTTTTAGACTGGGCCAAGAAATCAACTTTACACAAAACATAAGGTTTATTTTTTATCCTTGACATCTTTCAAGTTAAACGTAACTTGTAAACATCATAATAATAGGCGTAATTTAATAAATAAAAAAATATATAATATATGTATAATATATATGTTTTCCTCTATCTACTGAACCTATAACATGGATATACTAATGATGAAGTGTTTAAAACAACACGGAACAATCATTAAAAAACAGAAGCCCTGTTGGGGAAATTATGAATTGGGGTAATAGTATTGATCAGTTATTGTGTGAATAGATATAGTCCATACAAAGGGGCTATTGGGTTAACAATAAACATCCATAATCCGTTGTAGGACCATCCAAACAGAGTGATGGCCATACTGAAAGAATTCTCCTTCACAATCTCAGCTGATCTGCTTAATTCACGACGAGAATTTCGGATCACTTTTAATTGTATCAAGCTCGACTATTAGTAGACTTTCTGTCTCTCTGAGACTCTTTATGTTATGTTAATGCTCAGGGAGTTTCTCCTGGCCACTGTGTTAGTTAAATTAGCTTCTGCTCTGATTGCTCTTTGGGGTTTAGGTTGAATAACCTATCTCTATAGTGCTTTGCGAAAATTGCTGATATAAACAAGGGTTTTAGGACTAGATTTAATTAAAACAACGGGGGTATAAAATACATGTGATTTTAATTTGAGGTGTCTCTCACCAGGTTCACCGGGTGGATAAATCCGTTCTCGTATTTGTCGTTGGCGAGGATCTGCCGTAGATGGGCTATGTAGCTCGAGGCGAGGCGAAGTGTGTCCAGTTTGGAGAGCTTGGTGTCCGGCGGGACCCACGGTAAAGTCGTCTTCAAACGGGAAAACGCTTTGGATAGCACGCGCATCCTTGCCCTCTCCCGTGCGTTGGCCGCGTTCCTCTGCGGCTGCTTGCCGCCCCCATCGTGCGCCACGCCGTTCAGCGCGGTTTTCCTACCGGACCCTGTTTTCCGTTTCTTTCCCCGGGCTGTTTTTTCGTTGGCCGAGCCGCCTTCGCAGTTCGAACTCTCCCCGGTGCTCTCGTTCGACGTACCGGAGTCTTTACCGGAAGAGCCGAACTTCAGGATCCCGTCCAGGAGCTCGTCGTCAACGTCGCTAAGCGACCCGGTGGACATGGTCGTTTTTTTTCGGTTGGGGAGCGCGTCCTCAGCAGAACATGTGTGATACGGGACGGACCGTCGAGGACGGATTAGAGACTGAGGTGAGCGAGCTCCCCGGTGTGCCTTCCTACTCCTCGAGACCCAGGCTGTTCATGAACCGGAATTACGGACCGGAGGATGTGGAGTTAACTGTAAGCATGCGCCCTTACGAAACTGACCATTTATCTCTGTGACCGGGGGGCGTAACCGCGAGGCTAGGCGAGTCACGGCGGAAGGGAGGACCGGTCCCATGAGTGATGGATGAACCATTCTACACAGTTGAAAACACAAACGTTTACAAGTGGATGCTATAGTCCTAGTGAATTGGCTGAACACGTAATAATATGTTATTTTTGGACAGTTCTTAGAAACAGCCGACGGCAAGAAACAAATATGTATTTTTTCTATCCGGGTAAAAACACAGGACAAAGACCTGTGCTGCAGATTTGAACATACGACCACTGCAGCAGATACACGAGACGGCAGCACCACGTGTTCTTTATAGTTCGATACTCATACCTTACGGATGACTTGCTATTTCAGCACTAAGAGATATAAACTTCCCAGAATGATATCACTGAACGGTATCCGTTGGGATGTGTAATACAATATATTTCGTTGATAGCCTAACCGTGGGCCTACTTTATTATTATTTTTAACTATGAAATAATGAACTAAAGAGTAAAATATCGGATACTTTTAGGCTATAGTCTCTACGTGAATGCTATTCATTCAACGAAACACAGTATATTTTTTTGTGACCTAAGACATTTTTTAAATGCTTCGGCTGTTTATAAAAGAAATATCCACTACAATATGGATATATTGTGGACCATAAATTAATCAGGAAATTGTAATAAAAAATAAATATTCGATGCATGTTACATCACCAAAGGACTAGATCATTAATTATTGTCTTATTTCCCGCTTACTTTAAAATAGGAAAATAGGCCATTTCGATAACCCTGAATTGAGATTTAAAGTTTGCTGACTTTGAATCTATTATTATTATTATTATTATTATTATAATTATTAGACTATACAAGTAGCCTATTGCTACATTTAAGTTCATATGCCTGCATTATGGACAACGATGCACGGTTTCTAAATGTCCCTTGTACAGCAGGTGTTTTCTGCTTACTGATCATATATGTCCACATTACATTCCACAACAGCGTTACATGTACTCTAATAGATTGATAATAGATAATAATGTCAGATTATGGATGCGTCCGAGCCCTGGTTCAAAGTAGTGCCGTGAATCGGGCGGCATTTCAAATCCACCGATTTTAGGGAGAACCTCGCGACTTTTCAGCACCACTGACTGGGATAGAAGAACAAGGACAGGGAGGTCTCGTGGGGGAGGGGGTGGGAGCGGGGTCTCAGATGGCGCGCGCTGGCGCCTTCTGTCCCTTGGATGTAATAGATACCGGGGGATCCCCGGAACCCACGAATCACTGTTCGGCCTCAGACATCATTCCACACCGATTCCCCCAAAAAATCCTCTACCGGTGGAGACAAAACAACAGGCATTATAGGCCGCTGGATAAGTGGGGGACTAAGAGCATGTGGAGTCGAATTTAAACCAGAGTAATGATGGGTAGAACTCAACGTGCAGGAAGGCTGCGACCTCGGGCATCATTCACTGTCCCATTCTTCATGAACTGAAGTCTCTCATCCTCTCAACATCTATATTTATTAATACTGTTGCAATTTTTTTTTTTTTTTGCTGTTGTTGATTTTGTTCAAGGATTTTGTTGAAATTGTGTGTGTGTTTGCGTGGATCCGTGTGTGTTACAGCAGAGGTGTGTGTATGAGGAAAAGTGGTGTGTCTCTAGGGATTTGACCTCTAACCCCTGTGTTCCGATGTGACCTCTGACCTCTAACCCCGGTCTTCCACTGTGCAACCAAACAGCTCCACCATGTAACCTCTGAGATATGTAAACACATAGCAACCCGCTAAACTATAAAAACACACACTATAGACAATGATTGCCATCCCAAATGACACCCTAACCTCTGTACACAGTGCACTACTTTTGACCAGGGCCCATAGGACACTAAGTAGGGAATGTGGTGCCATTTGGGATGTAGTTAATTCAGTTGAAGATGATGATGGAGAGAAGGGGATAAAGAACAGTTGGTAGAAAAGAGGAGCAGGGAGAGAAGCAGGAGAGAAGAAGAGACAAGGAAAGAGGGAGTTGAGAGAGAGAAGAAGAAGAGAAAAGAGGGAGTTGAGAGAGAGAAGAAGAAGAGAAAAGAGGGAGTTGAGAGAGAGAAGAAGAAGAGAAAAGAGGGAGTTGAGAGAGAGAAGAAGAAGAGAAAAGAGGGAGTTGAGAGAGAGAAGAAGAAGAGAAAAGAGGGAGTTGAGAGAGAGAAGAAGAAGAGAAAAGAGGGAGTTGAGAGAGAGAAGAAGAAGAGAAAAGAGGGAGTTGAGAGAGAGAGAAGAAGAAGAGAAAAGAGGGAGTTGAGAGAGAGAAGAAGAAGAGAAAAGAGGGAGTTGAGAGAGAGAGAAGAAGCCGTGAAAGAGAGGAGAGAGAGGATCAGGAAGGCCAAAGAGAGGAGAGCGGTGAGGGAGAGAGAGAGAGGGAGAGAGATAGAAAGAGAAAGGGGGGATACCTAGTCAGTTGTACAGCTGAATACATTCAACTGAAATGTGTCTTTCTGCATTTAATCCAACCCCTCTGAATCAGAGAGGTGCGGGGGGCTGCCATTATCGACATCCACGTCTTCGGCACCCGGAGAACAGTGGGATAGAAAGATAGATAGATAGATAGATAGATAGATAGATAGATAGATAGATAGATAGATAGATAGATAGATAGATAGATAGATAGATAGATAGATAGATAGATAGATAGATAGATAGATAGATAGATAGATAGATAGATAAAGAGTGAGGCAGTGAGAGACAGAGCCGAGGGAGAGAGAGAGAGAGAGAGGGATGGTAAGAGGGGGAGAGAGACAGAGAGAGAGAGAGAGAGAGAGAGGGATGGTAAGAGGGGGAGAGAGAGGGGTAAAGATGGAGGGAGTGGGAATGAGGGAGAGAGTCATAGAGCGAGAGCGAGGATGGAATGTCTGGTGGGTGGGCTGAAAATCTCTGTGATGAATAATAGAGTTAGTTAGATTGATGATCACCTCTGAGTTAGATACATCCACCGGGACAGACTGAAATAGCAGTGTGTGTCTGTGTGTGTGGCGAGAGGTGGATTGCAATTTAATTTCCTTGTATCTAATGTGCACTCACTGTATTGAGTAATATGTTATTTTAGTTGTATTATTATACATTTTTGTTAAGATCAGCTTTAATACTGCAGATAGTTTGTAGCTTCCATCAATATAATTGTCTGCATCCTTTTCAAACCTCCCAGAGTTTTTTGTAAATATACAGTACCAGTCAAAAGTTTGGACACATCTACTCATTCAAGGGTTTTTCTTTATTTTTTACTACTTTCTACATTGTAGAATAATAGTGAAGACATCAACACTATGAAATAACACATATGGAATCATGTAGTAACCATAAAAAATTGTTAAACAAATCAAAATGTATTTTATATTGTAGATTCTTCAAAGTAGCCACCCTTTGCCTTGATGACAGCTTTGCACACTCTTGGCATTCTCTCAACCAGCTTCATGTATAAAACATTCTATTCTATATTTCAAATATATAATAGACTTTAATTTGTTTAACACTTTTTTGGTTACTACATGATTCCATATGTGTTATTTCATAGTGTTGAGGTCTCCACTATTATTCTACACACACTACTCAGAGTGCTTCTTGCAGCTATCAAATAGATAAACCCAGAGGACAAATAAATAAACCCAGAGGACAAATAAATAAATAAACCTTCTAGAGTGTGTGTGTGTGTGTGTGTGTGCGTGCAGGAAAAAAACAACGGGGGTATAATAATAATAATAATAATAATAATAAATAAAAAAGAATTACAAATACGAATATTGACATCCTGAGGGACGAACGTTGAATACTGCAATGGATCTGGTGTGACCTGACTGTACACACACACACACACACAC
>NC_056446.1:43554542-43572042 GCF_018296145.1 Oncorhynchus tshawytscha | reverse complement strand
TAACTTACCTCGTGAGTGCGTGAACTTACCTCGTTAGTCTGTTACCCTAACTTACCTCGTTAGTCTGTTACCCTAACTTACCTCGTTAGTCTGTTACCCTAACTTACCTCGTTAGTCTGTTACCCTAACTTACCTCGTTAGTCTGTTACCCTAACTTACCTCATTAGTCTGTTACCCTAACTTACCTCATTAGTCTGTTACTCTAACTTACCTCGTTATTCTCTTACCCTAACTTACCTCGTTAGTCTCTTACCCTAACTTACCTCGTTAGTCCCGTACTCTAACTTCCCTCGTTACTCTGTTACTCTAACTTACCTCATTAGTCTCTTACCCAAACTAACCTCATTAGTCTCTTACCCTAACATACCTCGTCAGTCTGTTACCCTAACTTACCTCATTAGTCTGTTACTCTAACTTACCTCATTAGTCTGTTACCCTAACTTACTTCGTTAGTCTGTTAAAATAACTTACCTCGTTAGTCTGTTACTCTAATGTACCTCGTTAGTCTGTTACTCTAACTTACCTCGTTAGTCTGTTACCCTAACTTACCTCATTAGTCTGTTACCCTAATTAACCTTGTTAGTCTGTTACCCTAACTTACCTCGTCAGTCTCTTACACTAACTTACCTCGTTAGTCTGTTACCCAAACTTACCTCGTTAGTCTGTTAAAATAACTTACCTCATTAGTCTCTTACCCTAACTTACCTCGTTAGTCTGTTACCCTAACTTACCTCATTAGTGTTTTACCCTAAATTACCTCGTTAGTCTGTTACCCTAACTTACCTTGTTAGTCTGTTAAAATAACTTATCTCATTAGTCTCTTACCCTAACTTACCTCGTTAATCTGTTAAAATAACTTACCTCGTTAGTCTGTTACCATAACTTACCTCGTTAGACTCTTACCCTAACTTAGCTCGTTAGTGTTTTACCCTAACTTTCCTTGTTAGTCTGTTACCATAACTTACTTCGTTAGCCTGTTACCCTAACTTACCTCATTAGTCTATTACCCTAAATTACCTCGTTAGTCTGTTTCCCTAACTTACCTCGTTACTCTCTTACCCTAAGTTACCTCTTTAGTCTCTTATCCTAAATTACATTATTAGTCTGTTACCCTAACTTATCTCGTTAGTCTGTTACCCTAACTTACCTCGTTAGTCTGTTACCCTAACTTATCTCGTTAGTCTGTTACCCTAACTTATCTCGTTAGTCTGTTACCCTAACTTATCTCATTAGTCTGTTACCCTAACTTACCTCATTAGTGTTTTACCCTGAATTACATCGTTAGTCTGTTACTCTAACTTACCTCGTTAGTCTGTTACCCTAACTTACTCCTCCCATGTGGGGGCACTGCACTGAGGTGAGCCTTTTCTACTCGCAACCGTGCGTGTGTGTGTGCGTTTGTGTGTGTGTGTGCGTGTGCGTGAGTGTGCGTGAGTGCGTGCGTGTGTGCGTGAGTGCGTGTGTGTGTGTGTGTGCGTGAGTGCGTGCGTGTGTGCGTGAGTGCGTGTGTGTGTGTGTGTGCGTGAGTGCGTGAGTGCGTGCGTGTGCGTGAGTGCGTGTGTGCGTGAGTGCGAGTGCGTGAGTGCGTGCGTGTGCGTGAGTGCGTGAGTGCGTGCGTGTGCGTGAGTGCGTGAGTGCGTGTGTGCTGGCGGTGTGTGCTGGCGGTGTGTGCTGGCGGTCTATTGAGTATTGAGAAGGAGGAGACACATGTCAGGTATTTGCTGTAACAATAAAGTTGTATTACATTTGAACATAGAGATCAGCTGCTGATCCTCAGGCTTCTAAAGGAGGGTTTTCCATGACAGGCCACTGTCCTCCAGAAGGAACAACGAGACAGTGTGTCAGAGCTGTGGAATCATTTCAAGTGGTTAAAAAAATCTGAAATGAAGATAAACTCTCTCTCTCTCTCTCTCTCTCTCTCTCTCTCTCTCTCTCTCTCTCTCTCTCTCTCTCTCTCTCTCTCTCTCTCTCTCTCTCTCTCTCTCTCTCTCTCTCTCTCTCTGTCTCTCTCTCTCTGTCTCTCTCTCTGTCTCTCTCTCTCCTCTCTCTCTCTCTCTCTCTCTCCTCTCTCTCTCTCTCTCTCTCTCCTCTCTCTCCTCTCTCTCCTCTCTCTCTCTCTCTCTCTCTCTCTCTCTCTCTCTCTCTCTCTCTCTCTCTCTGTCTCTCTCTCTCTGTCTCTCTCTCTCTGTCTCTCTCTCTGTCTCTCTCTCTCCTCTCTCTCCTCTCCTCTCTCTCTCTCTCTCTCTCTCTCTCTCTCTCTCTCTCTCTCTCTCTCTCTCTCTCTCTCTCTCTCTCTCTCTCTCTCTCTCTCTCTCTCTCTCCTCTCTCTCCTCTCTCTCTCTCTCTCTCTCTCTCTGTCTCTCTCTCTCTCTCTCTCTCTCTCTCTCTGTCTCTCTCTCTCTGTCTCTCTCTCTCTCTCTCTCTCTCTCTCTCTCTCTCTCTCTCTCTCTCTGTCTCTCTCTCTCTGTCTCTCTCTCTGTCTCTCTCTCTCTCTCTCTCTCTCTCTCTCTCTCTCTCTGTCTCTCTCTCTCTCTCTCTCTCTCTCTCTCTCTCTCACGATTGGCCCTCATCCCAAATAAAACTCTCTCTCTCTCTCTCTCTCTCACGATTGGCCCTCATCCCAAATAAAACTCTCTTTCTCTTCCTCTCACGATGGGCCTCATCCCAAGCAAAACAGCAACATAACTTGTTAATGATTCAGTGCTGTTGTTTTGCTCTTCTGTAGTTTCCAGATTGTCTCAGTTGAACCACTACCCCCACACACACAGCCCTGTAAATCACATCCACTCTGCACTGAGAGCCTTGTTCAGATGTCCAGAGATGTTTACTATAAAGACAGAGATTTAGAGCAGGTTACAGACCACTAGCAACGTGACTGTCACTGGTGTGTGTGTGTGTTTGTGAGTGTGTGTGTGTGTGTGTGCGTGCGTGCGTGCGTTCTGCTGATATATGTAAGAAGGGTCCTTATGAGTGTGTTTACAGTGTGTTAAATTGTTGGATTGCGTTAGATGGCTCAGATGCTGTTCCCAGGACGAACAATTAGGTCATAAAACACAGTGGATAAACACACACACACACACACACACACACACACACACACACACACACACACACACACACACACACACACACACACACACACACACACACACACGGATAACACACAGCGGATAAACACAAAACGCAGCCTGGAGGCTGATAGATGGAGAAGGTAAAAACGTACAGTTGAATTCAGAGGTAGTCTGTTAAAATAAAACCTTTTTTTTCAACTCCACAAATTTCTTGTTAACAAACTATAGTTTTGGCAAGTCGGTTAGGACATCTACTTTGTGCATGAAACAAGTCATTTTCCAACAATTATTTTACAGACAAATTACTAATTAATTGCTAATTGCTAATTGACATCATTTGAGTCACCTGTGGGTGTATTTCAAGGCCAACCTTCAAACTCAGTGCCTCTTTGCTTGACATCATGGGAAAATCTAAAGAAAATCAGCCAAGACCTCAGAAAAAAAAATCCACAAGTCTGGTTCATCCTTGGGAGCAAATTCCAAATGCCTATAGGTGCCACGTTCATCTGTACAAACAATAGGACGCAAGTATAAACACCATGGGACCACACAGCCGTCATACCGCTCAGGAAGGAGACGCGTTCTGTCTCCTAGAGATGAACGTACTTTGGTGCGAAAAGTGCAAATCAATCCTACAACAACAGCAAAGGACCTTGTGAAGATGCTGGAGGAAACAGGTACAAAAGTATCTATATCCACAGTAAAATGAGTCCTATATTGACATAACCTGAAAGGCCGCTCAGCAAGGAAGAAGCCACTGCTCCAAAACCGCCATAAAAAAGCCAGATTACGGTTTGCAACTGCACATGGGGATAAAGATCGTACTTTTTGGAGAAATGTCCTCTGGTCTAATGAAACAAAAATAGAACTGTTTGGCCATAATGACCATCAATTATGTTTGGAGGAAAAAGGGGTATAATGCATGCCGAAGAACACCATCCCAACCCAAAGGCTAATTGACATCATTTGAGTCACCTGTGGGTATATTTCAAGGCCAAACTTCAAACTCAGTGCCTCTTTGCTTGACATCATGGGAAAATCTAAAGGAAATCAGCCAAGACCTCAGAAAAAAAAATCCACAAGTCTGGTTCATCCTTGGGAGCAAATTCCAAATGCCTATAGGTGCCACGTTCATCTGTACAAACAATAGGACGCAAGTATAAACACCATGGGACCACGCAGCCGTCATACCGCTCAGGAAGGAGACGCGTTCTGTCTCCTAGAGATGAACGTACTTTGGTGCGAAAAGTGCAAATCAATCCTACAACAACAGCAAAGGACCGTGTGAAGATGCTGGAGGAAACAGGTACAAAAGTATCTATATTCACAGTAAAATGAGTCCTATATCGACATAACCTGAAAGGCCGCTCAGCAAGGAAGAAGCCACTGCTCCAAAACCGCCATAAAAAAGCCAGATTACGGTTTGCAACTGCACATGGGGATAAAGATCGTACTTTTTGGAGAAATGTCCTCTGGTCTGATGAAACAAAAATAGAACTGTTTGGCCATAATGACCATCAATTATGTTTGGAGGAAAAAGGGGTATAATGCATGCCGAAGAACACCATCCCAACCGTGAAGCACGGGGGTGGCAGCATCATGTTGTGGGGGTGCTTTGCTGCAGGAGGGACTGGTGCAACTCACAAAATAGATGGCATCATGAGGAAGGAAAATTATCTAGATATATTGAAGCAACACCTCAAGACATCAGTCAGGAAGTTAAAGCTTGGTGGCAAATGGGTCTTCCAAATGGACAATGGCCCCAAGCATACTTCCAAAGTTGTGGCAAAATGGCTTAAGGACAACAAAGTCAAGGTATTGGAGTGGCCATCACAAAGCCCTGACCCCAATCCTATAGAAAATTTGTGGTCAGAACTGAAAAGGAGTGTGTGCGCAAGGAGGCCGACGAACCTGACTCAGTTACACCAGGAGGAATGGGCCAAAATTCACCCAAGCTTGTGGAAAGCTACCCGAAACATTTGAACCGAGTTAAACTATTTAAAGGCAATGCTATCAAATACTAATTGAGTGTACGTAAACTTCTGACCCACTGGGAATGTGATGTAAGAAATAAAAGCTGAAATAAATCATTCTCTCTACTATTATACTGACATTTTACATTCTTAAAATAAAGTGGTGATCCTAACTGACCTGAGACAGGGAGATTTTACAAGGATTAAATGTCAGGAATTGTGAAAAACTGAGTTTAAATGTATTTGACTAAGGTGTACGTAAACTTCTGTCTTCAAATTTATAATACATTTGTTTTTAAGGCCTGTATTTCTAGCCCCTCTATATTATTGTTGGATCTGATTTTACAGTGCCTTGCGAAAGTATTCGGCCCCCTTGAACTTTGCGACCTTTTGCCACATTTCAGGCTTCAAACATAAAGATATAAAACTGTATTTTTTTGTGAAGAATCAACAACAAGTGGGACACAATCATGAAGTGGAACGACATTTATTGGATAACGTTTCCATTATAAATAGATATGTCGACAGTGGACAACCTTGTTTTACTCCTCCTGACAGTTGAACAATGGAGATGTTTCTGAAGGTAAATACTTAAATAGCTGATAGATGGAGACAGAGATGTTCACAAAATCTTTGTCAAGACTCAAGTCCCTTTTGGCAATGGCTTTCTGCCTGCTGTGGGTCTATAAACCTTGTAAATTATTTGAAGTCAATTATTTCCTGAAATTTTTATTTTGGGGGGGACAACGTCATACATTTAAAGTTAGTTGCCAAACACTGTCATAATTATATAATTTACAGAATATTATTTCAATATGACATGATTTCCCATACTATGATAAACGACTGCTAAGCTTTACTAAGCTTTATAAACGATAGCTTAACGTTTGCTTACGTTTAATGTTTCCGATCTATATAGCAATAGCGTACACAATGTCCTCTCAATCAAATAAGGACATAGTGCAAATATGAGTAACCACTATCCTCCCATTGAAATAGATACGTTCTTGTCTGCATATTCTTTTGAGGAACACAGACGTTCTAGAACACTTTTCAGCCCTCTGTATTAAACTGCTTTCTGGCTGCCAGTAATGGCCGCCTGTTTCATGTTATCTTACAGGATGCACAACAAAAACTTAGCCCAGTACTGACTTGCGTTGTTCCGGAGTCTCTCATCTAGAGTCCAAGTCAAGTCTCAAGTCATTTTCTTTGTGACTTAAGTGCGACTCGAGTCCGATTCTCAGACTTGAGTTTCCATCTCTGGATGGAGATGTTTCTGAAGGTAAATACTCCATGCATCACCCTCACTTCTTCTGTGTGTGTGTGCATGTGTGTAAAAGTCAGCCAGAGAAGAGGTGCTGAGACATACCAGGCCTGGTAGTTCAGTTTGAAACGTGTCTGACCTGCTGTTGACAAGGATAGCAGGATAGCAGGATAGCAGGACAGCAGGATAGCAGGACAGCAGGACAGCAGGATAGTAGGACAGCAGGATAGCAGGATAGCAGGATAGCAGGATAGTAGGATAGTAGGACAGCAGGATAGCAGGATAGTAGGATAGTAGGACAGCAGGATAGCAGGATAGTAGGACAGCAGGATAGCAGGATAGTAGGACAGCAGGATAGCAGGATAGCAGGATAGTAGGATAGTAGGACAGCAGGATAGCAGGATAGCAGGATAGTAGGAGCAGGATAGCAGGATAGTAGGATAGTAGGACAGCAGGATAGCAGGATAGTAGGACAGCAGGATAGCAGGATAGTAGGACAGCAGGATAGCAGGATAGTAGGATAGTAGGACAGCAGGATAGCAGGATAGCAGGATAGTAGGATAGTAGGACAGCAGGATAGCAGGATAGTAGGACAGCAGGATAGCAGGATAGCAGAGAGGGGTTTAATCAACTGGAATTGGTAGCTCTGCTTCCTCACCTGCCAAACAAAAAGAGCTAAAATACTAAATGTGTCCAAAATGGCACCCTATTCCCAATGCAGTGCACTACTTTAGACCAGGAAATAGGGATTAGGGTGCCATTTGGTACACAGTGGTGGCTCTGAGTAAGCATCGCTCCCATATTGTCTTTCGTAAAGAGAGGGGAGAGAGGTCGTGTGTCCATGGAAAACCAGGCCCCAAAAACGTATGATGTTTTCAGGGAATGTTTGGGTTTTATGCTGGACGTTCCGAAGTGTTCTGGAGCGTCTGCTTGGCATACTTATGACAGGCAAAGACAAAGGTCACGGAAATGTTCCCAGAACACTTAGAACTCTACAGAATAGAACTTTAGAATACCGGAAATCAATCCAACGGAACCAGAATCCACCTCTGGATGCTTTTGCATGATCTTAGCTGTTTTCCTACAACAACACAATGAGGACATGTTATATTAGGGTTATATCTTGTTGTTTTTTCTACTGTATAAAAAAAATAAAGTGAAATAAAAAATGGTTTGGTGTCTGCTGTGCCAATAGGAACGACCCTTATGATGTAACTGCAATGATGACATGGGATGTTCTGCTTCTTTGTTTTTACGTTATTAACTCAATGCCATCCTGTGTTTAACTGTGGTGGATCTTGTCCAGCCATCTTGTCGCAACAGGACGACAATGGAAATCAGTCCCAGACTGTACCGTGTCTTATCCTCCATGGTTTAGCAATGGAAATCAGTCCCAGACTGTACCGTGTCTTATCCTCCATGGTTTAGCAATGGAAATCAGTCCCAGACTGTACCGTGTCTTATCCTCCATGGTTTAGCAATGGAAATCAGTCCCAGACTTATTGTGTCTTATCCTCCATGGTTTATCAATGGAAATCAGTCCCAGACTGTACCGTGTCTTATCCTCCATGGTTTAGCAATGGAAATCAGTCCCAGACTGTACCGTGTCTTATCCTCCATGATTTAACAATGGAAATCAGTCCCAGACTGTACTGTGTCTTATCCTCCATGGTTTAGCAATGGAAATCAGTCCCAGACTGTATTGTGTCTTATCCTCCAGGGTTTAACAATGGAAATAAGTCCCAGACTGTACCGTGTCTTATCCTCCATGATTTAGCAATGGAAATCAGTCCCAGACTGTATTGTGTCTTATCCTCCAGGGTTTAACAATGGAAATAAGTCCCAGACTGTACCGTGTCTTATCCTCCATGGTTTAGCAATGGAAATCAGTCCCAGACTGTACCGTGTCTTATCCTCCATGATGTAACAATGGAAATCAGTCCCAGACTTTACTGTGTCTTATCCTCCATGGTTTAGCAATGGAAATCAGTCCCAGACTGTATTGTGTCTTATCCTCCAGGGTTTAACAATGGAAATAAGTCCCAAACTGTATTGTGTCTTATCCTCCAGGGTTTAACAATGGAAATAAGTCCCAGACTGTACCGTGTCTTATCCTCCATGGTTTAGCAATGGAAATCAGTCCCAGACTGTATTGTGTCTTATCCTCCAGGGTTTAACAATGGAAATAAGTCCCAGACTGTACCGTGTCTTATCCTCCATGGTTTAGCAATGGAAATCAGTCCCAGACTGTACCGTGTCTTATCCTCCATGGTTTAGCAATGGAAATCAGTCCCAGACTGTACCGTGTCTTATCCTCCATGATTTAACAGTGGAAATCAGTCCCAGACTGTACCGTGTCTTATCCTCCATGGTTTAGCAATGGAAATCAGTCCCAGACTGTACCGTGTCTTATCCTCCATGATTTAACAGTGGAAATCAGTCCCAGACTTTACTGTGTCTTATCCTCCATGATTTAACAGTGGAAATCAGTCCCAGACTGTACCGTGTCTTATCCTCCATGATGTAACAATGGAAATCAGTCCCAGACTGTGTGTTATCTTCCCTGGTTTAACTCATGTGCATGTAGGTCTTTTTCAAGTTTATGTGTTTCCGGTTTTTAAAATGGTCGAATTAATAAACTATACACAATCAATAAAAACAACAATAAAAACAATAAAACAAAACCAATAAGATGTTAAAGCCTGAATGAATTTATAATGGATCAAATCAAATCAAATCAAATTTTTATTTGTCACATACACATGGTTAGCAGATGTTAATGCGAGTGTAGCGAAATGCTTGTGCTTCTAGTTCCGACAATGCAGTAATAACCAACAAGTAATCTAACTAACAATTCCAAAACTACTGTCTTATACACAGTGTAAGGGGATAAAGAATATGTACATAAGGATATATGAATGAGTGATGGTACAGAGCAGCATAGGCAAGATACAGTAGATGATATCGAGTACAGTATATACATATGAGATGAGTATGTAAATCCAAAGTGCTGGAACACAAAACAACATAATGGATCAAATGTAGATGTGTGGTCACTGGCCTACACACTATACCCCATAATGTCAAAGTGGAATTTTGTTTGTAGAAATGTTTATAAACTAATTCATACGAAAAAGCTGAAATGTTTTCAGTCAACAAGTTTTCAACCTTTATGGGAAGCCTTAATTTCAGGTGTATAAATTTGCCAAACAAGTTACGTAATAAATATTGTGGACTCACACTGTGTTCAATAATAGTGTTTAACATGATTTTTTAAAATGACTACCCCATCTTTCTACCTCACACATACAATTATCTGTCAGGTACTTCAGTCGAGCAGTGAATTTCAAGCACAGATTTAATGACAAAGCCCAGGGAGGTTTTCCAATTCCTCGCAAGGTAGAACACCTATTGGTCGATGGGTAAAAAAAACACAAAAAAGCAGACATTGAATATCCCTTTGAGCATTGTGAAGTTATTAATTACACTTTGGATGGTGTATCAATACACCCAGTCACTACAAAGATACAGGCGTCCTTCCTAACTCAGTTGCCGGAGAGGAAGGAAACTGCTCAGGGATTTCAGCATTAGGCCAATGTTGACTTTAAAACAGCTCCAATCGATATACAATACTAAAGCTCTAACAGAGAAAACAAAAAAAGGACAATAACCTAAAATACAAGGCCAAATACTTTATTTAAGGCAATAAATAGGCCATAGTGGCGAAATAACTACAATTTAGCTATTAAACACTGGAGTGATAGATGATACTTTTTATCCTGAATACAAAGCGTTATTCTTCTGGCAAATCCAACACAACACGTAACTTAATACCACTCTTCATATTTGTCAAGCATGGTGGTGGCTGCATCATGTTATGGGAATGCTTGTCATTCAGGCAAAATCCTAGAGGAAAACCTGGTTCAGTCTGCTTTCCAACAGACACAGGGAGACAAATTCACCTTTCAGCAGGACAATAACCTAAAACACAAGGCCGTTTACACACTGGAGTTGCTTACCAAGACGACATTGAATGTTCCTGAATGGTCTAGCTACAGTTTTGACTTAAAATCGTCATGAAAATCTATGGCAAGACCTGAAAATGGCTGTCGAGTAATGATCAACAACAAACTAGACCGCGCTTGAGTATTTGTTTTACGAAAACATGCAAATACTGTACAATGAAGGTGTGTAAAGCTCTTAGAGACTTAGTAAAACAAACAAAAATATGATAACACAAAAATATAGACAGTTCACCCGTTAAATTAAAGCTGACAGTCTGCACTTTAAACCCATAGTTATTGTATCATTTCAAATCCAAAGTGCTGGAACACAAAACAACAACAAAACATGTGTCACGGTCCCAAAACTGTTGGAGCTCACTGTATTAGTTAGTATAGTACCTCTAGTAGTAGTTTCTTCTAGTTGTTTTGGCTCTGTACTCCAGCACATATTTAGTGTTGAAATTATTTAGGTTCAATTCTATTTCTGGTGTGGCCCTGCAAGAGAAAAGAGAGGGGAAGATAGAGGGAGAAGAGAAAGAGAGAGGAAGGACGATGGAGTGAGAGAAGAAGAGAGGGAGGAAGATGAAGAAAAAGAGAGACAGATAGAGAGAGAGAGAGAGACAGAGAGAGAGACAGAGAGAGAGAGAGACATATAGAGAGAGAGAGACATATAGAGAGAGAGAGAGACAGAGAGAGACAGAGAGAGAGAGAGAGAGAGAGAGAGAGACAGAGAGAGAGAGAGACAGAGAGAGAGAGAGAGAGAGAGAGACAGAGAGAGAGAGAGACAGAGAGAGAGAGAGACAGCGAGAGAGAGAGACAGAGAGAGAGAGAGACAGTAGTTCTATTCTGGGTGCATACCTGCAGCCTCTGCTCGGTTTACAAATTGTGTACATGTGTGTGTGTGTGTGTGTGTGTGTGTGTGTGTGTGTGTGTGTGTGTGTGTGTGTGTGTGTGTGTGTGTATTTGAAGAGGACAGATACGGATAGTGTGTGAACGTCTCGTCAGGGACAGGGAGCAGGACGAGGAACAGTGAAGGGTTGGAGGGGACCAGTGATCTGGCAGAACACACACACATTGCCTGCTCTGCTCTGGGGGCTCCCACTATAAACAGAGACATGGGAAACACCAGCCCTGTTTACATCAACCCCTTTCCGGCTCCACTAAGCCCCAGCCCTATACCCCAGCCCTGTACCCCAGCCCTATACCACAGCCCTATACCCCAGCCCTATACCCCAGCCCTATACCACAGCCCTATACCACAGACCTACACCCCAGCCCTATACCACAGCCCTATACCACAGCCCTATACCCCAGCCCTATACCCCAGCCCTATACCCCAGCCCTATACCACAGCCCTATACCCCAGCCCTATACCCTATACCCCGGCCCTATACCCCAGCCCTACACCAAAGCCCTATACCACAGCCCTATACCTCAGCCCTATACCCCGGCCCTATACCCCAGCCCTATACCCCAGCCCTATACCCCAGTCCTATACTCCAGCCGTGTACCCCAGCCCTATACCCCAGCCCTATACCCCAGCCCTACACCCCAGCCCTATACCCCAGCCCTATACTCCAGCCGTGTACCCCAGCCCTATACCCCAGCCCTATACCCCAGCCCTACACCCCAGCCCTATACCCCATCCCTATACCCCAGCCCTATACCCTATACCCCAGCCCTATACCCTATACCCCAGCCCTATACCCCAGCCCTATACCCTATACCCTGGCCCTATACCCCAGCCCTACACCCCAGCCCTATACCCTATATCCCAGCCCTATTCCCCAGCCCTATACCCCAGCCCTATACACTATACCCCAGCCCTATACCCCAGCCCTATATCCCAGCCCTATACACTATATCCCAGCCCCCTATATCCCAGCCCTATACCACAGCCCTATATCCCAGCCCTATACCCTATATCCCAGCCCTATACCCTATATCCCAGCCCTATTCCCCAGCCCTATATCCCAGCCCTATACCCTATACCCCAGCCCTATACCCCAGGCCTATACCCTATACCCCAGCCCTATACCCCAGCCCTAAACCCTATACCCCAGCCCTATACCCTATATCCCAGCCCTATACCCCAGCCCTATATCCCAGCCCTATACCCCAGCCCTATACCCTATACCCCAGCCCTATACCCCAGCCCTATATCCCAACCCTATACCCTATATCCCAGCTCTATAACCTATATCCCAGCCCTATACCCCAGCCCTATATCCCAGCCCTATACCCTATACCCCAGCCCTATACTCCAGCCCTATACCCCAGCCCTAAAGCCCAGCCCTATACCCTCTATTCCCAGCCCTATACCCTATACCCCAGCCCTATACCCCAGCCCTATTCCACCCTATATCCCAGCCCTATAGCCCTATACCCTATATCCCAGCCCTGTACCCTTACCCCAGCCCTATTTCCCAGCCCTATATCCCAGCCCTATACCCTATATCCCAGCCCTATACCCTATACCCCAGCCCTATATTCCAGCCCTATACCCTATACCCCAGCCCTATATCCCAGCCCTATACCCTATATCCCAGCTCTATACCCTATCCCACCCCATACCCCCTATATCCCAGCCCTATACCCTATATCCCAGCCCTATACTCCAGCCCTATACCCCAGCCCTAAAGCCCAGCCCTATACCCTCTATCCCAGCCCTATACCCTATACCCCAGCCCTGTACCCCAGCCCTATATTCCAGCCCTATACCCTATACCCCAGCCCTATACCCTATATCCCAGCCCTATACCCTATACCCCAGCCCTGTTTCCCAGCCCTATAGCCCAGCCCTATATCCCAGCCCTATACCCTATATCCCAGCCCTATACCCTATACCCCAGCCCTGTACCCCAGCCCTATATTCCAGCCCTATACCCTATATTCCAGCCCTATAGCCCAGACCTATATCCCAGCCCTATACCCCAGCCCTATAGCCCAGCCCTGTACCCTATACCCCAGCCCTATACCCTATACCCCAGCCCTATACCCCAGCCCTATATTCCAGCCCTATACCCTTTACCCCAGCCCAATATCCCAGCCCTATACCCTATACCCCAGCTCTATATTCCAGCCCTATACCCTATACCCCAGCCCTATACCCCAGCCCTATATCCCAGCCCTATACCCTATATCCCAGCCCTATACCCTATAACCCAGCCCTATATCCCAGCCCTATACCCTATATCCCAGCCCTATACCCCAGCCCTATATCCCAGCCCTATACCCTATACCCCAGCCCTATATCCCAATCATATACCCTATACCCCAGCCCTATATCCCAGCCCTATACCCTATATCCCAGCTATATACCCTATATCCCAGCCCTATACCCCAGCCCTATATCCCAGCCCTATACCCTATATCCCAGCCCTATACTCCAGCCCTATACCCCAGCCCTAAAGCCCAGCCCTATACCCTCTATCCCAGCCCTATACCCTATACCCCAGCCCTGTACCCCAGCCCTATATTCCAGCCCTATACCCTATATCCCAGCCCTATCCCAGCCCCCTATACCCCAGCCCTGTTTCCCAGCCCTATACCCCAGCCCTATACCCTATTTCCCAGCCCTATACCCCAGCCCTATACCCCAGCCCTGTACCCCAGCCCTATATTCCAGCCCTATACCCTATATCCCAGCCCTATAGCCCAGCCCTTTACCCCAGCCCTATACCCCAGCCCTATAGCCCAGCCTTGTAGCCCTATACCCCAGCCCTATAGCCCAGCCCAATATTCCAGCCCTATACCCTTACCCCAGCTATATCCCATCCCTATACCCTATACCCCAGCCTATATTCCAGCCCTATACCCTATACCCCAGCCCTATATCCCAGCCCTATACCCTATATCCCAGCCCTATACCCCAGCCCTATATCCCAGCCCTATACCCTATATCCCAGCCCTATATCCCAGCCCTATACCCTATACCCCAGCCCTATATCCCAAACATATACCCTATACCCCAGCCCTATATCCCAGCCCTATACCCTATACCCCAGCCCTATATCCCAGCCCTATACCCTATACCCCAGCCCTATACCTCAGCCCTATATCCCAGCCCTATACCCTATACCCCAGCTCTATACCCCAGCCCTATATCCCAGCTCTATACCCTATACCCCAGCCCTATACCCCATCCCTATATCCCAGCCCTATACCCTATACCCCAGCCCTATACCCAAGCCCTATACTCCAACCTTATACCGCAGTCCTATACCCTATACCCCAGCCATATACGCCAGCCCTACACCCCAGCCCTATACCATATACCCCAGCCCTATACCCTATACCCCAGCCATATATGCCAGCCCTATACCCTATACGCCAGCCCTATACCCTATACCCCAACACTATACCATATAACTCAGCCCTATACCCTATACCCCTATACCCTATACCACAGCCCTACCCTATACCCCAACCCTATACCCTATACCCCAGCCCTATACCCCAGCCATATACGCCAGCCCTATACCCTATACCCCAACCCTATACCCTATACCCCAGGCCTATACCCTATACCCCAGCCCTATACCCTATACCCCAGCCCTATATCCCAGCCCTATATCCTATACCCCAACCCTATACCCCAGCCCTCTATACCCCAGTTCTCTATACCGCAGTCCTCTATACCCCAGCCCCAGCTCTCTATACCCCAGTCCACTATACCCCAGTCCTCTATACCCCAGGCCTCTATACCTCATCCCCAGCCCTCTATATCCCAGTCCTCTATACCCCAGTCCTCTATACCCCATCCTCTATACCCCAGTCCTCTATACCCCATCCCTCTATACCCCAGTCCCTATACCCCAGTTCTCTATACCCCAGCCCCAGACCTCTATACCCCATCCTCTATACCCCATCCTCTATACCCCAGTCCTCTATACCCCAGTCCTCTATAACCCAGTCCTCTATACCCCATCCCTCTATACCCCAGTCCTCTATACCCCAGTCCTCTATACCCCAGCCCCAGTCCTCTATACCCCAGTCCTCTATACCCCAGTCCTCTATGCCCCATCCCTCTATACCCCAGTCCTCTATATCCCAGTCCTCTATACCCCAGCCCCAGTCCTCTATATCCCAGCCCTCTATATCCCAGTCCTCTATACCCCAGCCCCAGTCCTAACCCTAACCCACAGATACGGGCACTCTCACAGGCACAGGCATGCTTATGGCGACGAGCCTAAATACGTGCATGCTCAGTGACAGGGGCGTGATGGAGGGGACACATATCACTGTTGAAACACAGCCATTCAGGGGTGAGTTGGAGGCCATGGAAACTAAGTGAGACATTCTAACACAGACACACACTCTGTCGGACAGATTTAGAGCTGTAACATGAACACACCTGGGTTGCCAGTGGAATAGGCTTCATTCTTCTCTGTGTTTAGACTGGATGAGAATGATCACACACACACACAAGCCTAGTCCATCAGAACAAAATAGCCTGGTCCAACAGAACCAAAGAGCCTGGTCCAACAGAACCAAAGAGCCTGGTCCAACATAACCAGAAGGGACCTGGTCCAACAAAACCAGAATAACCTAGTCCAACAGAACTAGAAGAACCTAGTCCAACAGAAAAATAATAACCTAGTCCAACAAAACCAGTAGAACCTGATCCAACCAGAACAACCTGGTCCAACAGAACCAGAAGAACCTGCTCCAACCAGAAGGGACCTGGTCCAACAGAACCAGATGGGACCTGGTCCAACAGAACCAGAAGGGACCTGGTTCAACAGAGCCAGAAGGGACCTGGTTCAACAGAGCCAGAAGAACCTAGTCCAATGGAACCAGAAGGGACCTGGTCCAACAGAACCAGAAGAACCTAGTCCAACAGAACTAGAAGAAACTGGTTAAACAGAACCAGAAGGGGACAGCTTCTTGCGGTCAATTTGCAGTCTTCAGAATATTTGTTAGTATATTCCGGCCCCCTCGGCTGAATGTAGTTGATTATCTCTGCGTTAGACTGTTGAGATGCGCCTCTGAATGTAGTTGATTATCTCTACGTTAGACTGTTGAGATGCCCCTCTGAATGTAGTTGATTATCTCTACGTTAGACTGTTGAGATGCGCCTCTGAATGTAGTTGATTATCTCTACGTTAGACTGTTGAGATGCCCCTCTGAATGTAGTTGATTATCTCTACGTTAGACTGTTGAGATGCGCCTCTGAATGTAGTTGATTATCTCTACGTTAGACTGTTGAGATGCCCCTCTGAATCTAGTTGATTATCTCTACGTTAGACTGTTGAGATGCGCCTCTGAATGTAGTTGATTATCTCTACGTTAGACTGTTGAGATGCGCCTCTGAATGTAGTTGATTATCTCTACGTTAGACTGTTGAGATGCCCCTCTGAATGTAGTTGATTATCTCTACGTTAGACTGTTGAGATGCCCCTCTGAATGTAGTTGATTATCTCTGCGTTAGACTGTTGAGATGCACCTCTGAATGTAGTTGATTATCACTACATTAGACTGTTGAGACGCACCTCTGATGCCCCTCTGAATGTAGTTGATTATCTCTGCATGGTACAGATTGATGGGACATTTCCACTGGAGCATCTCAGCGTCTGCAGCCATGTTCTGAGGCCTCCGCCAGTGTTTGGATAGAGGAGGACGTGCTGTAAGCAGCGCGGAGTGGAATCTCTCTCTCTCTCTCTCTCTGTCTCTGCCCCCCCACCCTTCTCAATTCAATTCAATTTCAATTTAAGGACTTTATTGGCATAGGAAGTATATGTTAACATTGCCAAAGCAAGTGAAATAGATAATAAACAAAAGTGAAATAAACCATTTTTTAAAAAGTACAGTAAACATTACATTCACAGAAGTTCAAAAATAATAAAAACGTCTCAAATGTTATATTATCCAAATGGTTAAAGTACAAAATGGAAAATAAATAAACATAATTATGGGTTGTATTTACAATGGTGTTTGTTCTTCACTGGTTGACCTTTTCTCATGGCAACAGGTCACAAATCTTGCTGCTGTGATGCAACACTGTATTTCACCCAGTAGATTCGGGAGTTTATCAAAATTGAGTTTGTTTTCAAATTCTTTGTGGGTCTGTGTAATCTGAGGGTAAAATGTATCTCTAATATGGTCATACATTTGGCAGGAGGTTAGGAAGTGCAGCTCAGTTTCTACCTCATTTTGTGGGCAGTGAGCACATAGCCTGTCTTCTCT
>NC_056446.1:43524542-43549542 GCF_018296145.1 Oncorhynchus tshawytscha | reverse complement strand
TGTCAGAATAATAGTAGAGAGAATGATTTATTTCAGCTTTTATTTATTTATTTCATCATATTCCCAGTGGGTCAGAAGTTTACATACACTCAATTAGTATTTGGTAGCATTGCCTTTAAAATGTTTAACTTGGGTCAAACGTTTTGGGTAGCCTTCCACAAGCTTCCCACAATACGTTGGGTGAATTTTGGCCCATTCCTCCTGACAGAGCTGGTGTAACGGAGTCAGGTTTGTAGGCCTCCTTGCTCGCAAACGCTTTTTCAGTTCTGCACACAATTTTTCTATAGGATTGAGGTCAGGGCTTTGTGATGGCCACTCCAATACCTTGACTTTGTTGTCCTTTAGCCATTTTGCCACAACTTTGGAAGTATACTTAGGGTCATTGTTCATTTGAAAGACCCATTTGAGACCAAAAAGTATGATCTTTGTCCCCATGTGCAGTTGCAAACCGTAGTCTGGCTTTTTTATGGTGGTTTTGGAGCAATGGATTCTTCCATGCTGAGTGGCCTTTCAGGTTATGTCGATATAGGACTCGTTTTACTGTGGATATAGATACTTTTGTACCTGTTTCCTCCAGCATCTTCACAAGGTCCCTTTCTGTTGTTCTGTGATTGATTTGCACTTTTCGCACCAAAGCAGGTTCATGTCTAGGAGACAGAACACATCTCCTTCCTGAGTGGTGTGACAGCTGCGTGGACCCATGGTGTTTATACCTGCGTAACATTGTTTGTACGGCTGAATGTGGTACCTTCAGGCGTTTGGAAATTGCTCCCAAGGATAAACCAGACTTGTGGAGGTCTACAAAAAAAAATTCTGTGGTCTTCTTTTGATTTTCCCATGATGTCAAGCAAAGAGGCACTGAGTTTGAAGGTAGGCCTTGAAATACATCCACGGTTACACGTCCTATTGACTCAAATGATGTCAATTAGCCTATCAGAAGCTTCTAAAGCCATGACATAATTTTCTGGAATTTTCCAAGCTGTTTAAAGGCCCAGTCAACTTAGTGTATGTAAACTTCTGACCCACTGGAATTGTGATGCAGTGAATTATAAGTGAAATAATCTGTCTGTAAACAATTGTTAGAAAAATGACTTGTGTCATGCACAAAGTAGATGTCCTAACTGACTTGCCAAAACTATAGTTTGTTAACAAGAAATTTGTGGAGTGGTTGAAAAATGAGTTTTAATGGCTCCAATTTAAGTGTAAACTTGCGACTTCAACTGTTGGGGTTTCACAAAGATCAGAAATAATGATGTCAAATGACGTCTCTTTCACAGGTGAATTCAAATGGCGCCGAAGAAGGTTACACAGTACAGCACCCTTAACCACTGCGCCACCCGGGAGGCCTTTGTAACTTTTTTAAAAACTAGCAGTTATCGGCCTAATTCTGCTCTGCATGCATTATTTGGTGTTTTACGTTGTACACAGAGGATATTTTTGCAGAAAAAAAACTATTCTTTGTACATAATGTTGCCGCGACCATCTCTTATGACAGAAAATAACTTCTAGACATCGGGACTGAGATTCCTCACCACGGACTATCAGAATCCTTTTTCTTCTTTCAGGACTCTGACGAGCCCGAGGCGGAGGATAAACGGCTCCCTCGGGAACAAACCCAGAGTCCCGTGATCTGCGTGAGGAAGAGGCGGAGAAAGAGAGACCGGAGGGAGTAGGAGGCGATCGAATAAACCCCCTCAATTCTGCTAGCTGACATGCAATCTTTGGACAATAAAATGGGCAAGTTATTGGGAAAATGAAACTACCAACGGGATTAAAAACTGTAACATTTTATCATATATATATATCATATATTCACGGAGTCGTGAACGAAGACAATATCAACATACAGCTGGCTGGTTATACGATGTACCGCCAGGATAGAACGGCGTCTGGTAAGACAAGGGGCTGCGGTCTATGTATTTTATATCTAAGGAAGTCTCTAGCCATTGCTCGCCCGAGGTAGAGTTTCTCATGATAAGATGCAGACTACATTACCATGATAGCATTGAATGAGCTGTGTTCTGCCATAAGCAAATAAGAAAATGCTCACCCAGAGGCGGAACTCCTTGTAGCAGGGAGCACAGACTGGAATATGTTCCGGTATTCCTCCGATGACATTGAGGAATACACCACATCAGTCACTGGCTTTATCAACAAGTGCACCGAGGACATCATCCCCACAGTGACCGTATGTACATACCCCAACCAGAAGCCATGGATTACAGGCAACGTCCACACTGAGCTAAAGGCTAGAGCTGCCGCTTTCAAGAAGCGGGACTCTAACCCAGAAGCTTATGAGAAATCTCGCTATGCCCTCGGAAGAACCATCAAACAGGCAAAGCGTCAATACAGGACTAAGATCGAGTCGTACTACACCGGCTCTGACACTCGTCAGATGTGGCAGGGCCTGCAAACCATTACAGACTACAAAGGGAAGCACAGCCGAGAGCTGCCCAGTGACAAGAGCCTACTGGACGAGCTAAACTACTTCGATGCTCGCTTCGAGGCAAATAACATTGAAACATGCATGAGAGCACCAGCTGTTCCGGACAACCATGTGATTACGCTCTCCCTAGCCGATGTGAGTAAGACCTTTAGACAGGTCAACATGCACAAAGCCGTAGGGCCAGACGGATTACCAGGACGTGTACTCTGAGCATGCGTTGACCAACTAGCAAGTGTTTTCAATGATATTTCAATGATATTTTTAACCTCTCCCTGTCCGAGTCTGTAATACCAACATGTTTTAAGCAGACCACCGTAGTACCTATGCCCAAGGTAACCTGCCTAAATGACTGTCAACCCGTAGCACTCACGTCTGTAGCCATTAAATGCTTTGAAAGGCTGGTCATGGCTCACATCAACACTGATTCTCAACACAGGGGCCCCTCAGGGGTGCGTGCTCAGCCCCCTCCTGTACTCCCTGTTCACTCATGACTGCACGGCCAGGCACGACTCCAACACCATCATTAAGTTTGCCGATGACACAACAGTGCCTGATCACCAACAACGATGAGACAGCCTATAGGGAGGAGGTCAGAGACCTGGCAGTGTGGTGCCAGGATAACAACCTCTCCCTCAAAGTGATCAAGACAAAGGAGATGATTGTGGACTGCAGGAAAAAGAGGGCTCCATTCTCATCGACGGGGCTGTAGTGGAGCAGGTTGAGAGCTTCAAGTTCCTTGGTGTCCACATCACCAACAAACTAACATGGTCCAAAAACGCTGCATGACAGTGGTGACGCGGGCACAACAAATTATATTCCCCCTCAGGAGACTGAAAAGATTTGGCATGCGTCCTCAGATCCTCAAAAGATTCTACAGCTCCACCATCGAGAGCATCCTGACTGCTTGCATCACTAACAGAAATTGCAACTGCTCGACCTCCAACCGCAAGGCACTACAGAGGGTAGTGCAAACGGCCCAGTACATCACTGGGGCCTAGCTTCCTGCCATCCAGGACCTCTATACCAGTGGAAGGCAGAGTAAGGCCCTGAAAATTGTCAGAGACTCCAGCCACCATAGTCATAGACTGTTCTCTCTGCTACCAATCGGGCAAGCGGTACGAGGGCACCAAGTCTACTCTCGGTCCGCGAATAAAATGTTACTTGATTTCAAAACACACACACAATAAAGACAGCCACAGACACACTCACTTACAAAATCTGACTTACTAAATCTGGTATCTAAATGAAAGTCCTCCTCAGGGAGTCAGCCTGGTGTCTTAATGAATGTCCTCCTCAGGGAGTCAGCCTGGTATCTAAATGAATGTCCTCCTCAGGGAGTCAGCCTGGTATCTAAATGAATGTCCTCCTCAGGGAGTCAGCCTGGTATCTAAATGAATGTCCTCCTCAGGGAGTCAGCCTGGTATCTAAATAAATGTCCTCCTCAGGGGAATTAGCCTGGTTCTAAATGAATGTCTTCCTCAGGGGAGTCAGCCTGGTATCTAAATGAATGTCCTCCTCAGGGAGTCAGCCTGGTATCTAAATGAATGTCCTCCTCAGGGAGTCACCCTGGGATCTAAATGAATGTCCTCCTCAGGGAGTCAGCCTGGTATCTAAATGAATGTCCTCCTCAGGGAGTCACACTGGTATCTAAATGAATGTCCTCCTCAGGGAGTCAGCCTGGTATCTGAATGAATGTCCTCCTCATGGAGTCAGCCTGGTATCTAAATGAATGTCCTCTAAATGAATGTCCTCCTCAGGGAGTCACCCTGGTATCTAAATGAATGTCCTCCTCAGGAAGTCAGCCTGGTATCTAAATGAATGTCCTCCTCAGGGAGTCAGCCTGGTATCTGAATGATTGTCCTCCTCAGGGAGTCACCCTGGTATCTAAATGAATGTCCTCCTCTAAATGGGGAGTCAGCCTGGTATCTAAATGAATGTCTTCCTCGGGAGTCAGCCTGGTATATAAATGAATGTCCTCCTCAGGGAGTCAGCCTGGTATCTGAATGATTGTCCTCCTCAGGGAGTCACCCTGGTATCTAAATTAATGTCCTCCTCAGGGGAGTCACCCTGGTATCTAAATGAATGTCTTCCCTCGGGGAGTCACCCTGGTATCTAAATGAATGTCCTCCTCGGGAGTCAGCCTGGTATCTAAATGAATGTCTCCCTCGGGAGTCAGCCTGGTATATAAATGAATGTCCTCCTCAGGGAGTCACCCTGGTATCTAAGTGAATGTCCTCCTCAGGGAGTCACCCTGGTATCTAAATGAGTGTCCTCCTCAGGGAGTCAGCCTGGTATCTAAATGAATGTCCTCCTCAAGGAGTCACCCTGGAATCTAAATGACTGTCCTCCTCAGGGAGTCAC
Source organism: Oncorhynchus tshawytscha (assembly GCF_018296145.1). NCBI lineage: Eukaryota > Metazoa > Chordata > Actinopteri > Salmoniformes > Salmonidae > Oncorhynchus > Oncorhynchus tshawytscha. Next base: position 43,544,735 of record NC_056446.1, on the reverse strand, counting down.
CCTGGTATCTAACTGAATGTCCTCCTCAGGGAGTCACCCTGGTATCTAAATGACTGTCCTCCTCAGGGAGTCAGCCTGGTATCTAAATTAATGTCCTCCTCAGGGAGTCACCCTGGTATCTAAATGAGTGTCCTCCTCAGGGAGTCAGCCTGGTATCTAAATGAATGTCCTCCTCAAGGAGTCACCCTGGAATCTAAATGACTGTCCTCCTCAGGGAGTCACCCTGGTATATAACTGAATGTCCTCCTCAGGGAGTCACCCTGGTATCTAAATGACTGTCCTCCTCAGGGAGTCAGCCTGGTATCTAAATGAATGTCCTCCTCAGGGAGTCAGCCTGGTATCTTAATGAATGTCCTCCTCAGGGAGTCACCCTGGTATCTAAATGAATGTCTCCTCAGGGAGTCAGCCTGGTATCTAAATTAATGTCCTCCTCAGGGAGTCACCCTGGGATCTAAATGAATGTCCTCCTCAGGGAGTCAGCCTGGTATCTAAATGAATGTCCTCCTCAGGGAGTCACACTGGTATCTAAATGAATGTCCTCCTCAGGGAGTCAGCCTGGTATCTGAATGAATGTCCTCCTCATGGAGTCAGCCTGGTATCTAAATGAATGTCCTCCTCAGGGAGTCACCCTGGTATCTAAATGAATGTCCTCCTCAGGGAGTCAGCCTGGTATCTAAATGAATGTCCTCCTCAGGGAGTCAGCCTGGTATCTAAATGAATGTCCTCCTCAGGGAGTCACCCTGGTATCTAAATGAATGTCCTCCTCAGGGAGTCAGCCTGGTATCTGAATGATTGTCCTCCTCAGGGAGTCACCCTGGTATCTAAATTAATGTCCTCCTCGGGGAGTCACCCTGGTATCTAAATGAATGTCTTCCTCGGGGAGTCACCCTGGTATCTAAATGAATGTCCTCCTCAGGGAGTCAGCCTGGTATCTAAATGAATGTCCTCCTCAGGGAGTCAGCCTGGTATCTAAATGAATGTCCTCCTCAGGGAGTCAGCCTGGTATCTTAATGAATGTCCTCCTCAGGGAGTCACCCTGGTATCTAAATGAATGTCCTCCTCAGGGAGTCACCCTGGTATCTAAATGAATGTCCTCCTCGGGAGTCAGCCTGGTATCTAAATGAATGTCCTCCTCAGGGAGTCACCCTGGTATCTAAATGAATGTCCTCCTCAGGGAGTCACCCTGGTATCTAAATGAATGTCCTCCTCAGGGAGTCAGCCTGGTATCTTAATGAATGTCCTCCTCAGGGAGTCACCCTGGTATCTAAATGAATGTCTCCCTCAGGGAATCAGCCTGGTATCTAAATGAATGTCCTCCTCAGGGAGTCAGCCTGGTATCTAAATGATTGTCCTCCTCAGGGAGTCAGCCTGGTATCTAAATGAATGTCCCGGGGAGTTAGCCTGGTATCTAAATGAATGTCCTCCTCAGGGAGTCATCCTGGTATCTAAATGAATGTCCTCCTCGGGGAGTCAGCCTGGTATCTAAATGAATGTCCTCCTCGGGGAGTCAGCCTGGTATCTAAATGAATGTCCTCCTCAGGGAATCAGCCTGGTATCTAAATGAATGTCCTCCTCAGGGAGTCAGCCTGGTATCTAAATGATTGTCCTCCTCAGGGAGTCAGCCTGGTATCTAAATGAATGTCCTCCTCGGGAGTTAGCCTGGTATCTAAATGAATGTCCTCCTCAGGGAGTCATCCTGGTATCTAAATGAATGTCCTCCTCGGGGAGTCAGCCTGGTATCTAAATGAATGTCCTCCTCGGGGAGTCAGCCTGGTATCTAAATGAATGTCCTCCTCAGGGAGTCAGTCTGGTATCTGAATGAATGTATTCCTCAGGGATTCAGCCTGGTATCTAAATGAATGTCCTCCTCGGGAGTCAGCCTGGTATCTGAATGAATGTCCTCCTCAGGGAGTCAGCCTGGGATCTAAATGAATGTCCTCCTCAGGGAGTCAGCCTGGTATCTAAATGAATGTCCTCCTCAGGGAGTCAGCCTGGTATCTAAATGAATGTCCTCCTCGGGGAGTCAGCCTGGTATCTAAATGAATGTCCTCCTCAGGGAGTCAGCCTGCTATCTAAATGAATGTCCTCCTTGGGAGTCAGCCTGGTATCTAAATGAATGTCCTCCTCAGGGAGTCAGCCTGGTATCTAAATGAATGTCCTCCTCGGGGAGTCAGCCTGGTATCTAAATGAATGTCCTCCTCAGGGAGTCAGCCTGGTATCTAAATGAATATCCTCCTCAGGGAGTCAGCCTGGTATCTAAATGAATGTCCTCCTCGGGGAGTCAGCCTGGTATCTAAATGAATGTCCTCCTCGGGAGTCAGCCTGGTATCTAAATGAATGTCCTCCTCGGGGAGTCAGCCTGGTATCTAAATGAATGTCCTCCTCGGGGAGTCAGCCTGGTATCTAAATTAATGTCCTCCTCAGGGAGTCAGCCTGGTATCTAAATGAATGTCCTCCTCAGGGAGTCAGCCAAGGGCCGCAGGCATTTGGGAGAAAAGATTCCCGGAAAAAAGCTTCATCATTGAACGCCGCCCTCATTAGTAAACCAATCCCACCCGGACTATTGAGAGAGAAAGGGAGAGAGAGAGAGAAGGGGGGGGAGAGAGAGAGAGATGCTGAGGAAAAGAAGGAGTGATAGATGGGGGAGAGAGAGAGAGAGAGAGAGAGAGAGGGATAAATAGGAAGAGAGAAAGAGGGAGAGATAGGAGAGAGAGAGATAGAGGGAGATTGAGGGTTAGATAGGAGAGAGAGACAGAGAGAGAAAGATAGAGGGAGAGAGAGAGAGGCAAAGAGTGAGAGGAAGAGGAGTATATTTGAAAGCAAGACTCCCAAGAAGCAGAACCAACGGGAAGTTGTTAAACTGTGAACCAATAAATGTCTGTCAGATATATTGTATCATCAGGGACCTCTGTAATACAACATCAACGTTGGCCTAAAACAAACATTTCAGCTTTTTACTACTCACAATATCCTGCTCTGTTCAGCAACAATATCCTGCTCTGGTCGGAAACAATATCCTGCTCTGGTCAGGAACAAAATCCTGCTCTGTTCAGGGACAATATCCTTCTCTGTTCAGGGACAATTTCCTGCTTTGGTCAGGAACAATATCCTGCTCTGTTCCTGAACAATATCCTGCTCTGGTCGGGAACAATATCCTGCTCTGTTCAGGGACAATATCCTGCTCTGTTCCTGAACAATATCCTGCTCTGTTCGGGAACAATATCCTGCTCTGTTCAGGGACAATATCCTTCTCTGTTCCTGAACAATTTCCTGCTCTGGTCGGGAACAATATCCTGCTCTGTTCCTGAACAATATCCTGCTCTGTTCGGGAACAATATCCGTTCGTCTAGTTTTATTGTCATTAATAAGTCAAGCTCTGCTTTAACCCAGCAAGGACAGAGGCTAGGAGAAACATACCCTGTCCTCTTTCTGTTGATAATCATCCGGCGTCCAAACCAAATACGACAGTAATAATTTACTGAGGAGGAGGGGAGGAACTGTTTTCTATGAAAACTTCAGTTCTCAGAGTGGAGATCCTTCTTTATCAGACCGTATTTACCGTTGCACCAAACCTACATGAGCAAGAGACAAGTGCAAAGAAAGGACAACAAAGAGAGAGAGAGAGAGAGGGGGGAGTTAGGGAGAGAGAGAGAGAGAGGGGGGGAGGAGAGAGAGAGAGAGGGGAGGGAGAGAGAGAGAGAGAGAGAGAGAGAGAGGGGGAGGAGAGAGAGAGAGAGAGAGAGAGAGAGAGAGAGAGAGAGGGGAGGAGAGAGAGAGAGAGAGAGAGAGAGAGAGGGGGAGGAGAGAGAGAGAGAGAGAGAGAGAGAGAGAGAGAGAGAGAATGAGGGACAAAGAGAGAGAGGGAGAGGAGAGAGAGGGAGAGAAGAGAGAGAGAGAGAGAGAGAGGGAGGAGGAGAGAGAGAGAGAGAGAGAGAGAGAGAGAGGGGAGGGAGAGAGAGAGAGAGAGAGAGAGAGAGAGAGAGAGAGAGGGGAGGAGGGAGAGAGAGAGAGAGAGAGAGGGGGAGGAGAGAGAGAGAGAGAGAGAGAGAGAGAATGAGGGACAAAGAGAGAGAGGGAGAGAGAGAGGGAGAGTCAAGAGAGAGAGAGAGAGAGAGAGAGAGAGAATACGGAAGGTTAGGAGGATGGAGGGAGGAGGGAGAGAGAGAGGGGGGGCATACGGAAGGTTAGGAGGGAGGAGGGAGGAGGGAGGAGAGAGAGGGGGGGGCATACGGAAGGTTAGGAGGGAGGAGGGAGGAGAGAGAGGGGGGCATACGGAAGGTTAGGAGGGAGGAGGGAGGAGAGAGAGGGGGGCATATGGAAGGTTAGGAGGGAGGAGGGAGGAGGGAGGAGAGAGGGGGGGCATACGGAAGGTTAGGAGGGAGGAGGGAGGGAGGAGGGAGGAGAGAGAGGGGGGCATACGGAAGGTTAGGAGGGAGGAGGGAGGAGAGAGAGAGAGAGAGAGAGAGAGGGGGGGCATACGGAAGGTTAGGAGGGAGGAGAGAGAGAGAGGGGGGCATACGGAAGGTTAGGAGGGAGGAGAGAGGGGGGGGGGGGAGGAGGGAGGAGGGAGGAGGGAGGGAGAGGGGGCATACGGAAGGTTAGGAGGGAGGAGGGAGGAGAGAGAGAGAGTGAGTGGGGGGGCATACGGAAGGTTAGGAGGGAGGAGGGAGGAGGGAGGAGGGAGGAGGGGAAGGGAGGAGGGAGGAGAGAGACTGAAAGGGGCATGAGGAAGGGAAGGAGGGATTTTAGGAGAGAGAGAAAGAAGTTAATCCAAACAGACATGTGGCAGGCTATTTTTACGAGTGTCCCCTCAGCCATTATCTCTCTGTTATGGTTTAAGGATAAATACAACCCAGGACTACACAATATGGAGGGAAATGTATGTGTGTGTCGTGTCTGTTTGTGTACCTCTTTCTCTCTCTCTATCCGAAAACGAAGTGGTAAGTTTGTTGGTGTTTGTGTCAGAGCGTGCGTGCGTGCGTGTTGGTTTGAAGAGGGGGGGGGACAGTTTATTTTTAATCCATTATATATTGACTGAATCATAGCACAGACAAATAATGATTCAGGGATTTTGTTGGGAATTCAGATATTTCATTTATTGTCAAATTTAACTGTTGTTCTTTTTAGAATGCACTAATTTATACATTTTCTTATTGTAGCAGGAATTTCTTTAATATTTTGTGTTAAAATATTTGTTTTTATATTTGCCTCATTTGCATAAGTACATGGGGTGTACTTATGTGAATATATATATATGAATGAATTAACATAAATGGGTGGAATAGGGCTGTAACCATCACCTTCTCTGGCTACGCTACCTGTACTCACCTGCTCTGGCTACCCTACCAGTACTCACCTGCTCTGGCTACCCTACCAGTACTCATCTGCTCTGGCTACCCTACCAGTACTCACCTGCTCTGGCTACCCTACCAGTACTCACCTGCTCTGGCTACCCTACCTGTACTCACCTGCTCTGGCTACCCTACCTGTACTCACCTGCTCTATCTACCGTACCAGTACTCACCTGCTCTGGCTACCCTACCCGTACTCACCTGCTCTGGCTACCCTACCCGTACTCACCTGCTCTGTCTACCGTACCAGTACTCACCTGCTCTGTCTACCGTACCAGTACTCACCTTCTCTGGCTACCCTACCCGTACTCACCTGCTCTGGCTACCCTACCCGTACTCACCTGCTCTGTCTACCGTACCAGTACTCACCTGCTCTGTCTACCGTACCCGTACTCACCTGCTCTGTCTACCGTACCCGTACTCACCTGCTCTGTCTACCGTACCCGTACTCACCTGCTCTATCTACCCTACCAGTACTCACCTGCTCTGGCTACCCTACCCGTACTCACCTGCTCTATCTACCCTACCCATACTCACCTGCTCTATCTACCCTACCAGTACTCACCTGCTCTGGCTACCCTACCAGTACTCACCTGCTCTGGCTACCCTACCCGTACTCACCTTCTCTATCTACCCTACCAGTACTCACCTGCTCTATCTACCCTACCCGTACTCACCTGCTCTATCTACCCTACCAGTACTCACCTGCTCTGGCTACCCTACCAGTACTCACCTGCTCTGGCTACCCTACCCGTACTCACCTTCTCTATCTACCCTACCAGTACTCACCTGCTCTATCTACCGTACCAGTACTCACCTGCTCTGGCTACCCTACCAGTACTCACCTGCTCTGGGTATCTAATCGTATTTATTATTATTGTATGTATGGGATACACAGATGGCGCTGACGGAGAAGGGCGACATCTTACAAGTTCCAACCCAACTTTGCTATATAGTTACGAGTCTAGTTGGTTTAGCCACAGAAAAAGCCAGCAACCTTCCCGCTAGCCATGATTGGCTGAGATAATGAGTGGGCTGGACATGCCAAGAGATGAGTTTGAATTGGTCAGTGTTGCATCTTGTGTCTATAAAATGAACTGCTCGTAATGAGCATATCATCCTACTGCGGGTTTTTTTTGTCCGAAAGATATTACGTTAGCCATGGAGAACTGCAAATATGTTGCTTCTGCTCTCAATAACATTTACTGCCCTGAATTTATCAGGCGCTATCGACAAAGGTCAGTGGGGAAAAAAGTTGTGATGGACTACTTTCTGCACGACGATCGTGCCACGCAATGCTGACTCTCTCATTTCATAACACGTATTGAAATCAGTGGAACGCAACTGGCCAAACCAGCTGTTCAAACTAAACGGAAACAGCACAGGATGTCTGATGAAAGGGGTTGCAGTCTGCCGTGAAGCTTTCATCCATGTATACAGGTAAGAATATAGCAGATTCAGATATTATACGTTTCTAATGTTGTCCGAAAGTTGGTTTCATTGCAAGCTAAAGCTTGCTGTTAGCTAGCCAGCTGGAGTTCGATAATTGGCTTGCTAACTAACAATGAACCTAATGTTATTTGGTTAACTTTAGCTAGCTATGACAATCGGTTTGTATTGCTAGTAACGTTACTCTGTGGATTGGGATTATAGTTCTTTTTTTTTAGCTAACTAACGTTAACGTGACATGTCTAAACACAAGATCCCGAGTCAAAGCCTTCTGTTAGCTAGCTAACGTTAAAGTGACATGTCTAAACACAAGATCCCGAGTCAAAGCCTTCTGTTAGCTAGCTAATGTTAACGTGACATGTCTAAACACAAGATCTCGAGTCAAAGCCTGCTGTTAGCTAGCTAACGTTAATGTGACATGTCTAAACACAAGATCCCGAGTCAAAGCCTTCTGTTAGCTAGCTAATGTTAATGTGACATGTCTAAACACAAGATCCCGAGTCAAAGCCTGCTGTTAGCTAGCTAACGTTAACGTGACATGTCTAAACACAAGATCTCGAGTCAAAGCCTTCTGTTAGCTAGCTAAAGTTAACGTGACATGTCTAAACACAAGATCCCGAGTCAAAGCCTGCTGTTAGCTAGCTAACGTTAGCTGTGGTTAGGTGGTTGGCTTGCTAGCTAACATTAACTTATGTGCAACCAATGTGAAATGGCTAGCTAGTTAGCGGTGGTGCGCGCTAAATAGCGTTTCAATCGGCGATGTCACTCGCTCTGAAACCTTGAAGTAGTGGTTCCCCTTGCTCTGCAAGAGCCGCGGCTTTTGTGGAGCGATGGGTAACGATGCTTCCTGGGTGTCAGTTGTTGATGTGTGCAGAGGTTCGAGCCCAGGTTGGGGCGAGGAGAGGGACGGAAGCTGTTACATATGAAGTGTGTGTAACATTAGTGATCTTTTCTCAGAATGACATTTCCCATTGCTAGTTATAGCCTAATGTTAACTAGCTAACATTGAACCTATTGGTTTAACTTTAGCTAGCTATGACAATTGGTTTGTATTGCTAGTTAAAGCTTGCTGTTAGCTAGCCAGCTGATGTTAGATGGCTGGCTAGCTACAATAGCTAGCAGTACCTGTATGAACTGCGTGTAGTGATCTTATCTCAGAATGCTATTTTGTATCTATTGTATAATATTGCTAAAATATTGGAATCTGGAATTTGTCTTTCAGCATCAGTAGAACACTCCTGACTCTAATCCACCATTCATATAGTCATCAAAAAGAGAGCTGGCCCAAGCAAGCTAGCAGGTAGCAGCGCAGTCATCAACAAGAGAGCAAGCTAGCAGATAGCAGCGCAGTCATCAACAAGAGAGCAAGCTAGCAGATAGCAGCGCAGTCATCAACAAGAGAGCAAGCTAGCAGATAGCAGCGCAGTCATCAACAAGAGAGCAAGCTAGCAGATAGCAGCGCAGTCATCAACAAGAGAGCAAGCTAGCAGGTAGCAGCGCAGTCATCAACAAGAGAGCAAGCTAGCAGATAGCAGCGCAGTCATCAACAAGAGAACAAGCTAGCAGGTAGCAGCGCAGTCATCAACAAGAGAGCAAGCTAGCAGGTAGCAGCGCAGTCATCAACAAGAGAGCAAGCTAGCAGGTAGCAGCGCAGTCATCAACATGCACCATTTCTTCACCAACTACGAAGTTGGGGAAAACAACGTGTGGACCTGAAATGTGAAACTGCAGTGGCCAAAACAAAAACAAGAACAAGTCTGTGCTCTGGTATTGTGCCTGGTGGACCATGCACAAGCTCCACCGTAATCTGTACCTTCACTTCTTGATCACAGGCCACACCAAGTTTGCCCCCGACTGACTGGTGCTTCAGCCTCATCAAGCAGCGCTTCAGAAAGACCAGAGTGAACACTTTGTAAGAGATTGCTGGTGTTGTGAAGGACAGCACTGTGACAGGGGTCAACATCCCACAGCTGGTTGGACTGGAGGATGGAACGGTGCTGGTGGAAAGCTATGGTTGGCAACAACACCTGACTCCGTTCTTCAGGCCGCTGCCACAGATAAAAGAAGTACCAGCACTTCAGGTGAATATCATTTTCATTGAATGAGGTTATTCTTCTTATCTAAACATGGGAGGTGAATTGATGTTGTGCAGGGTTGCAATGTCTTCTGATGTTTTGTTATTCCCTGTTTTACAGCTTCGATGTTCTGGAGCATTGTCACCAAGGAGCGTTTGGACTCAGTCAATCAATCAATCAAATGTATTTATAAAGCCCTTCTTACATCAGCTGATATCACAAAGTGCTGTACAGAAACCCAGCCTAAAACTCCAAACAGCAAGCAATGCAGATGAGGAAGCACAGTGGCTAGGAAAAACTCCCTAGAAAGGCCAAAACCTAGGAAGAAACCTAGAGAGGAACCAGGCTATGAGGGGTTGCGGGACCAGGTTTCAGGACCAGGTTTCAGGACCAGGTTTCAGGACCAGGTTTCAGGACCAGGTTTCAGCTGCTGCACAACGCTGACATCCTTCCTCCCATAGATGGTCTGCCTGTACAAGCTGCACCTGGACTGGACACAGCTAGACAAAGTTATCTTTTTGAGAAGATCAGGGAGTTTTGTGACGAAGAGGCTATGGGACATCACGTGCCCTGCACCAAAGTCAAGGGCAGGACAGAAACAGGCTCTCCGAATATAGATTCCCTTGTTCATGCGTGGTTCGGACAGACCGGTCATCAGCACTATCTGCAGTGCCTCTATTCACATGACTCTCTCCTAACACACACGCCATACGTTGCTGCTGCTATTATTTATCCTGCTGCTCAGCCACTTTACCCCTGATTGTATGCAAATAACTACCTCGTCTATCACTGATATCGTTATTGATATTGTTCTTGTAGTGTATATGTTATTTATATTGACAATATCTATTTCTGATATTGATACTATACAAGTCACCATTTGGCTGTACCGTATTCACCTTCTGTAGAGACCCATCCACTTAGCAAGACAGAAGAAATATTGATATATAAAATGAATATTGATGTGTGTGGTCGTAACATGACTTTCTGACATTCCACTACAATATCATGTGACCGTATCAAGTGTCCAAGGATGGTTGCCAGGTGTGTGTAATGATGGTTGCCAAGTGTTTGTAATGATGGTTGCCAGGTTTGTAATGATGGTTGCCAGGTGTGTGTAATGATGGTTGCCAGGTGTATGTAATGATGGTTGCCAGGTGTGTGTAATAATGGTTGCCAGGTGTGTGTAATGATGGTTGCCAGGATCGGTGTTTAGTAGACCGGAACGGCAGTAGGCGTGACGCCTTCCTCCTGTAATGTCCTTTTGCATGTTTGATGTCTCATCGGAGGTCGTAGTGGGCTTTCTTGTATGCGTCCATGTCCGTGTCCCTTCCCTTATATGTGGTAGCTCTAGCCTTTAGCCATGGGCAGATATTGCCTGTGGTCCATGTTTTTTGTTTTGGATATGTTCTTATAGTCACTGTGGGGGACAACATTGTCTAAGCACTTATTGATGAAGCCTGTGACTGTTGTGGTTAACTCCTCAATGCTATCGGATGAATCCCGGAACATATCCCAGTTCTGCACTAAAAAAACAATATTGTAGCCTCACGTCTGCTTTATCCAACCACTTCCGTATTGAGCGTATCACTGGTACTTCCTGTTTGACTGTTCGTTTGTAAACAGGAAGCATGAAAATGGAGTCATGGTCAGATTTGCTGAAGGGAGGAGGAGGGAGGGGCTTGTATGTGTTTCTGTGGGTAGAATATAATTGGTCTAGAGGTTTATCACTCCTAGTGGCGCAGCAGAAGTGTTGGTAGAAGTGAGGTAGGACGGTTTTATGTCTCCCACGTGTTAAATTCTCCGCCCACCAGAAACGTTGTCTCTGGGTGAGTGGTTTCTAGTTTGTTTATGGTTCCATACAGTTTGTTGAGTTGCCAGAGTGGTGTTGGCTTGTGGAGGGATGTAGATTGCCGTGATAATTACGGATGAGAACTCTCTTGGTAGATTAAAGGGTCTACAGTTTACCATGAGGTATTCCCCATCATTACACACACCTGCTCCCCATCGTTAAGCACACCTGCTCCCCATCATTAAGCACACCAGCTCCCCATCGTTAAGCACACCTGCTCCCCATCGTTAAGCACACCAGCTCCCCATCATTAAGCACACCAGCTCCCCATCGTTAAGCATACCTGCTCCCCATCGTTAAGCACACCTGCTCCCCATCGTTAAGCACACCTGCTCCCCATCATTAACCTGCACACCAGCTCCCCATCATTAAGCACACCAGCTCCCCATCGTTAAGCACACCTGCTCCCCATCGTTAAGCACACCAGCTCCCCATCATTAAGCACACCTGCTCCCCATCGTTAAGCACACCTGCTCCCCATCGTTAAGCACACCTGCTCCCCATCGTTAAGCACACCTGCCCCCATCGTTAAGCTAAGCACACCTGCTCCCCATCGTTAAGCACACCTGCTCCCCATTGTTAAGCACACCTACTCCCCATCGTTACGCCACCTGCTCCCCATCGTTAAGCACACCTGCTCCCCATTGTTAAGCACACCTGCTCCCCATCGTTACGCACACCTGGTCCCCATCGTTAAGCCACCAGCTCCCCATCGTTACACACACCAGCTCCTCATCGTTGAGCACACTTGCTCCCCATCATTACACACCTGCTCCCCATCATTACACGCACCTACTCCCCATCATTACACGCACCTGCTCCCCATCATTACATGCACCTACTCCCCAATGTTAAGCACACCTGCTCCCCATCATTACACACACACCTGCTCCCCATCATTACATACACCTGCTCCCCATCGTTACACACATCTGCTCCCCATCGTTACACACACCTGCTCCCCATCATTACACACACCTGCTCCCCCTACACACACCTCTCCCCATCATTACACACACCATTACACACCTGCTCCCCATCATTACACACACCTGCTCCCCATCATTACACACACCTGCTCCCCATCATGCTCCCCATCACACACCTGCTCCCCATCATTACACACACCTGCTCCCCATCATTACACACACCAGCTCCCCATCATTACACACACCTGCTCCCCATCTCCTCTTTTGTTTATCTGCTTATTCTCATGATTAAACTCACCTTCTGCGCCTGCTTCCTGACTACTAGCATATACGGTACAGGAGGTGGAGTCCTATAACAGACGGGATACCAGGACGAGTTCTCAAAGACCAGCTGACAGGTGTCTTCAGACTTTTTAAATCTCTCCTTGTCCCAGTCTGTAATCTCAAAATGTTTCAAATGGGCCACCATTGTCCCTGTTCCAAGAGCTCCAAGGTAACCTGCCTGAAAGACTATCGCCCTGTAGCACTCACTTTGAGCATCCAGTTGCAGAGTGAGGTGTTCACTCCCAGGGTCCCCGGCTTGGTGATGACCTTGGGACGAAGGGCGTTGAACGCTGCTCTGTAAGTCAGCATTTTCAGGTAGTCACTTCCCCTCTTGTCCACGTGGGAAAGGGCAGTATAAAGTACAAATGGCACCCTTTTACCTAGATAGTGCACTACTTTACATAGGGCTCTGGTCAAAAGTAGTGCACTAAATAGGGAATAGGGTGCAATTTGTGACGCCGTTAATTGGAATCGGTCCAGGGTGTAATGGATGATGGAGTTGATGTAATAGCCTTTATAAAGCTCTTCATAAATACAGATGTGCGTGCTACAGGGCGATAGTCATTCAGGCTGGTTACCTTAAGAGTTCTTGTGAACAGGGTGGTCAGCTTGAAATCTGTTGGGATAATACCCTGGGACAAGGACTGAGTGAAAATGTCTGTGAAGACACTCGCCAGCTGGTCTGTTCATTGCTTTGAGAACGCAATGGTAAGTGTATGTGTGTATGTGTGTGTGTGTGTGTGTGTGTGTGAAGAGGTAACAGTGAGGCTGTGAAACTCAGGAGGAGATAAGCAGGTTTATTATGTTTAATTCAACTCTCAGGAAGAGATAAGAAGGTCCATTTAGCTGACGGAAACCTTCTATACATCGAACCTCCAGCAAGGATCATAATTTACGTCATGATCCTAACTCTATGGTATAACAGAATGATCCTAACTCTATGATCCTAACTCTACAGTATAACAGGATGATCCTAACTCTATGGTATAACAGGATGATCCTAACTCTACAGTATAACAGGATGATCCTAACTCTATGGTATAACAGGATGATCCTAACTCTATAGTATAACAGGATGATCCTAACTCTATAGTATAACAGGATGATCCTAACTCTATGGTATAACAGGATGATCCTAACTCTATGGTATAACAGGATGATCCTAACTCTATGATCCTAACTCTACAGTATAACAGGATGATCCTAACTCTACAGTATAACAGGATGATCCTAACTCTGTGGTATAACAGAATGATCCTAACTCTATGATCCTAACTCTATAGTATAACAGGATGATCCTAACCCTATGATCCTAACTCTATGGTATAACAGGATGATCCTAACTCTATGATCCTAACTCTATGATCCTAACTCTATAGTATAACAGGATGATCCTAACTCTATGATCCTAACTCTACAATATAAAAGGATGATCCTAACTCTACAGTATAACAGGATGATCCTAACTCTATAGTATAACAGGATGATCCTAACTCTATGATCCTAACTCTATGATCCTAACTCTATAGTATAACAGGATGATCCTAACCCTATGATCCTAACTCTATGGTATAACAGGATGATCCTAACTCTATGATCCTAACTCTATGGTATAACAGGATGATCCTAACTCTATGATCCTAACTCTACAGTATAACAGGATGATCCTAACTCTATGGTATAACAGGATGATCCTAACTCTATAGTATAACAGGATGATCCTAACTCTATAGTATAACAGGATGATCCTAACTCTATGATCCTAACTCTATAGTATAAGAGGATGATCCTAACTCTATGATCCTAACTCTATGGAATAACAGGATGATCCTAACTCTATGATCCTAACTCTACAATATAACAGGATGATCCTAACTCTATAGTATAACAGGATGATCCTAACTCTATGATCCTAACTCTACAATATAACAGGATGATCCTAACTCTACAGTATAACAGGATGATCCTAACTCTATGATCCTAACTCTATGGTATAACAGGATGATCCTAACTCTATGATCCTAACTCTACAGTGTAACAGGATGATCCTAACTCTATGATCCTAACTCTATAGTATAACAGGATGATCCTAACTCTATAGTATAACAGGATGATCCTAACTCTATGATCCTAACTCTATAGTATAAGAGGATGATCCTAACTCTATGATCCTAACTCTATGGAATAACAGGATGATCCTAACTCTATGATCCTAACTCTACAGTATAACAGGATGATCCTAACTCTACAGTATAACAGGATGATCCTAACTCTATGGTATAACAGGATGATCCTAACTCTATAGTATAACAGGATGATCCTAACTCTATAGTATAACAGGATGATCCTAACTCTATGGTATAACAGGATGATCCTAACTCTATAGTATAACAGGATGATCCTAACTCTATAGTATAACAGGATGATCCTAACTCTATAGTATAACAGGATGCTCCTAACTCTATGATCCTAACTCTATGGTATAACAGGATGATCCTAACTCTATGATCCTAACTCTATGGTATAACAGGATGATCCTAACTCTATAGTATAACAGGATGATCCTAACTATGATCCTAACTCTATGGTATAACAGGATGATCCTAACTCTATGATCCTAACTCTATAGTATAACAGGATGATCCTAACTCTATAGTATAACAGGATGATCCTAACTCTATGATCCTAACTCTATGGTATAACAGGATGATCCTAACCCTATGATCCTAACTCTATGGTATAACAGGATGATCCTAACTCTATGATCCTAACTCTATGGTATAACAGGATGATCCTAACTCTATGATCCTAACTCTATAGTATAACAGGATGATCCTAACTCTATAGTATAACAGGATGATCCTAACTCTATGATCCTAACTCTATGGTAGTCCAACTATGTGTCCAACTTGTGTTGACACAACCTCATCCAGTTAATTGTCAAGAAGAAGAAGAAGGAATAATTATCTTCTCTTTGTCTTTGGTCTTTTGATCAGTGAAGAGGCTGCTTGCTATCTGGGATCCTTGGGACATCCCAAAGGTTGACTTTTAAAACAGTTAAAGTAAGGGTTAAGGTTAGGCTAAGGGTAGGGACTTTTTGGATCTCAGATAGCACTAATCACGCTGACAGCTGCACATGAACCCAAAACTACCTTTGACCCCTTTGTCACCCCTGACCTTGCGGTGTGAGCCAGACAACACTACAGATGTGTCAGTTTGTTTAGATGATGATATCTTGCTGTGTGTTTGTTCTTGTCTATTTGGTGTCTGGCTTATTTATTTGATAGCAGCAAGCTGCCCGCTTAGAGGTGTGAAGCACTGTACTACAGAGTACGGTGTCCATATTAGGATGCTCTCAGTCTCAGTTAGATTTGAGTCATACTCACAAGGAGATGAGTCGTTCTCACAGGGAGTTGAGTCGTTCTCACAAGGAGATGAGTCATTCTCACAAGGAGTTGAGTCGTTCTCCCAAGGAGTTGAGTCGTTCTCGCAAGGAGTTGAGTCGTTCTCACAAGGAGTTGAGTCGTTCTCCCGAGGAGTTGAGTCGTTCTCACAAGGGGTTGAGTCGTTCTCGCAAGGAGTTGAGTCGTTCTCACAAGGAGTCGAGTCGTTCTCACAAGGAGTCGAGTCGTTCTCACAAGGAGTCGAGTCTTCTCATAAGGAGTCGAGTCTTTCTCACAAGGAGTTGAGTCCGATGGAGTACCGTTGGAGGAGTTTAAGAGGGAAGTGACTACCTTTGGATCCTTGGGACATCCCAAAGGTTGTGGGGCGCTGTGGTTGAAGTGAACGAGCAGTAAGAATAGAGAGGCTGGAGTAGAAAGCCCTACGGTGCTGTTAGAGTTTGAAGAGAATCTTCAGCGACCAGTACATCTAGGATTCATCAGCTTTTCTGTTAGGAAGCTTGTGCAAGCGTCACTTCGCTGCTTTAAGTGTTCCTGTGTGGAAAATGTAGAAAATGTAAAAAAATGTAAAGCTTAATAGCTAAGTTTTACATGATGTGGATGTCATACCAACTAGACAGGACTGATAATTAAAATACCTGACAGGGAACACATTTAACATTCAGTTACTTTCTATTTCCTGTCCAGTCATATGGTCTATCACATTAGATGTTCTTTCTATTTCCTGTCCAGTCATATGGTCTATCACATTAGATGTTCTGTCTATTTCCTGTCCAGTCATATGGTCTATCACATTAGATGTTCTGTCTATTTCCTGTCTAGTCACATGGTCTATCACACTAGATGTTCTTTCTATTTCCTGTCCAGTCACATGGTCTATCACATTAGATGTTCTTTCTATTTCCTGTCCAGTCACATGGTCTATCACATTAGATGTTCTTTCTATTTCCTGTCCAGTCACATGGTCTATCACATTAGATGTTCTTTATTTTTCTTCTTGAAGGTGGATTTACGTTTAGCCTAAGAAATATGGATTGGTAAAGAGTTCCATTCAGCTATGGCTCTATATAAAACTGTAGATTTAAGACAATTTGTCCTTGGCTTGGGTTGTCTTAGCTGCCCTGAATTTGCCAGTCTGGTTTGGTGGTTATGCGTGTTGCTAGTATGTACTAACTGGCCTGAAAAATTCTGTGTTTTTTATTTTTTATTTAACATTCCTAAAGAAAATCAGAAGACTGGATAGAGTTTTTGTTTTTAACGTGAAGCCATGAGAGATTCTGATGTATAATATTTATACCTATAGAGTGATGAAGGTCATCTGGCAGCCCTGTTTTGAGGGATTGACCATATAACTGGACAGTACTCTAAGTGTGGTAGGACCAGGGATTGACCATATAACTGGACAGTACTCTAAGTGTGATAGGACCAGGGATTGACCATATAACTGGACAGTACTCTAAATGTGATAGGACCAGGGATTGACCATATAACCAGACAGTACTCTAAGTGTGATAGGGCCAGGGATTGACCATATAACTGGACAGTACTCTAAGTGTGATAGGGCCAGGGATTGAATCATTGGGTTGTGCTGTGGCAGAGATCTTTGTGGGCTATACTCGGCCTTGTCTCAGGATAGTAAGTTGGTGGTTGAAGATATCCCTCTAGTGGTGTGGGGGCTGTGCTTTGGCAAAGTGGGTGGGGTTATATCCTTCCTGTTTGGCCCTGTCCGGGGGTGTCATCGGATGGGGCCACAGTGTCTCCTGACCCCTCCTGTCTCAGCCTCCAGTATTTCTGCTGCAGTAGTTTATGTGTCGGGGGGCTAGGGTCAGTTTGTTATATCTGGAGTACTTCTCCTGTCCTATCCGGTGTCCTGTGTGAATTTAAGTATGCTCTCTCTAATTCTCTCTTTCTTTCTCTCTCTCGGAGGACCTGAGCCCTAGGACCATGCCTCAGGACTACCTGACATGATGACTCCTTGCTGTCCCCAGTCCACCTGGCCGTGCTGCTGCTCCAGTTTCAACTGTTCTGCCTGTGATTATTATTATTTGACCATGCTGGTCATTTATGGACATTTGAACATCTTGGCCATGTTCTGTTATAATCTCCACCCGGCACAGCCAGAAGAGGACTGGCCACCCCACATAGCCTGGTTCCTCTCTAGGTTTCTTCCTAGGTTTTGGCCTTTCTAGGGAGTTTTTCCTAGCCACCGTGCTTCTACACCTGCATTGCTTGCTGTTTGGGGTTTTAGGCTGGGTTTCTGTACAGCACTTTGAGATATCAGCTGTTGTACGAAGGGCTATATACATATAAATACATTTGATTTGATTTGATTTGAATCATCAGATTCAGTGTGCTAGATGGATAGGTAGGACCAGGGATTGAATCACCTGATTCAGTGTGCTAGATGTTACAACATTACGAACATTTTCTTGTAACAGCAATTCCCCTTGCCCATCTCAATAACACTATTATCTATGTGTTCTGACCGTGATAAAGCTGTTTCGTTTTTAGATTCATATACCTGTTCAGTTCATTACCATAGTATTAATATTAGATTCATAGACCTGTTCAGTTCATTACCATAGTATTAATATTAGATTCATAGACCTGTTCAGTTCATTAGTATTGATATTAGATTCATAGACCTGTTCAGTTCATTAGTATTAATATTAGATTCATAGACCTGTTCAGTTCATTAGTATTAATATTAGATTCATAGACCTGTTCAGTTCATTAGTATTAATATTAGATTCATAGACCTGTTCAGTTCATTAGTATTGATATTAGATTCATTGACCTGTTCAGTTCATTAGTATTAATATTAGATTCATAGACCTGTTCAGTTCATTACCATAGTCAAATTCAATTGGGGGTCATCAGCAAGCATATATGTTGAACCAAATACAACACACAGATTTTTTTTAGAAATGTTCAACACCAATTTGTTCATATGAACCCACTCAGACACCATTCTTAGTTCACTGCTTATAGGACATCTGTTAGCTCATTAAATTCCGATGATGCACTATAACATTGTAGAGTCATCAGCGTACAGTTGAAGTAGGAAGTTTACATACACTTATGTTGGAGAGATTAAAACTTGTTTTTCAATCCCCCCACACATTTCTTGTCAACAAACTATAGTTTTGGGAAAGTGGGTTAGTGGGATCTACTCTGTGCATGACACAAGTAATTTTTCAAACAGTTGTTTTACAGACAGATAATTTCACTTATAATTCACTGTATCACCAGTGGGTCAGAAGTTTACATACACTAAGTTGACTGTGCCTTTAAACAGCTTGGAAAATTTCAGAAATGTATGTCATGGCTTTAGAAGCTTCTGATAGGCTAATTGACATCATTTTAGTCTGTGGATGTACTTCAAGACCGACCTTCAAACTCAGTGCCTCTTTATTTGACATCATGGGAAAATCAACAGAAATCAGCCAAGACCTCAGAAAAAAAATTGTAGACCTCCACAAGTCTGGTTTATCCTTGGGAGCAATTTCCAAATGCCTGAAGGAACCATGTTCATCTGTACAAACAATAGTACGCAAGTATAAACACCATGGGACCACACAGCCGTCATACCGCTCAGGAAGGAGACGCGTTCTGTCTCCTAGAGATGAACGTACTTTGGTGTGAAAAGTGCAAATCAATCCCAGAACAACAGCAAAGGACCTGTGAAGATGCTCTAGGAAACAGGTACAAAAGTATCTATCGCCACAGTAAAACGAGTCCTATATTGATATAACCTGAAAAGCCGCTCAGCAAGGAAGAAGCCACTGCTCCAAAACCGCCATAAAAAAGCCAGCCAGAGAAATGTCCTCTGGTCTGATGAAACAAAAATAGAACTGTTCGGCCATAATGACCATCGTTATGTTTGGAGGAAAAAGGGAGAGGGTTGCAAGCCGAAGAACACCATCCCAACCATGAAGCACGGGGGTGGCAGCATCATGTTGTGGGGGTGCTTTGCTGCAGGAGGGACTGGTGCACTTCACAAAATAGATGGCTTCATGGGGGGGGAATTATGTGGATATATTGAAGCAACATCTCAAGACATCAGTCAGGAAGTTAAAGCTTGGTCGCAAATGGGTCTTCCAAATGGACAATGACCCCAAGCGTACTTCCAGTTGTTGTGGCAAAATGGCTTAAGGACAACAAAGTCGAGTGGCCATCACAAAGCCCTGACCTCAATCCTAAGAAAAATTGTGGGTAGAACTGAAAAAGTGTGTGCGAGCAAGGAGGCCTACAAACCTGATTCAGTTACATCAGCTCTGTCAGGAGGAATGGGCCAAAATTCACCCAACTTATTGTGGGAAGCTTGTGGAAGGCTACCCGAAATGTTTGACCCAAGTTAATCATTTTGAAGGCAATGCTACCAAATACAAATTGAGTGTATGTAAACTTCTGACCCACTGGGAATGTGATGAAAGAAATAAAGCTTAAATAAATCATTCTCTCTACTATTATTCTGACATTTCACATTCTTAAAATAAAGTGGTGATCCTAACTGACCTAAAACAGGGAATTTTTACAAGGATTAAATGTCAGGAATTGTGAAAAACTGAGTTTAAATGTATTTGGCTCAGGTGTATGTAAACTTCCGACTTCAACTGTAAATGATGGGAATTAACAGTAACTGTAGGCTACTGCCGGTGATATACATTCACCAGACAGTTTATTAGGTACACCAACCTTTCATGAAAATGTATCGCTCCTACAGACAGTGAGTCATGTGGCCTTGGCTTGCTATATAAACCAGGCAGACAGGCATCAAGGCATTCAGTTACTGATTGAACGTTAGAATGG
>NC_056446.1:43437042-43519542 GCF_018296145.1 Oncorhynchus tshawytscha | reverse complement strand
TATAGAACCCTATTCCCTATATAGTGCACTATTTTAGACCAGAGCCCTATTCCCTATATAGTGTACTACTTTAGACCAGAGCCCTATTCCCTATATAGTGTACTACTTTAGACCAGAGCCCTATTCCCTATATAGTGTACTACTTTAGACCAGAGCCCTATTCCCTATATAGTACATTACTTTAGACCAGAGCCCTATTCCCTATATAGTGCACTACTTTAGACCAAGGTCAAATGGAGAATAGGGTACCATTTAGGACACAGCCAAAGTAACCAGCAACGTAGCCAATTCCCTCTACGGGGTGTCAAACACTACTACCATAAAGTGCAGTATTGGCAGGAAGACTCTAAGTGGGGAATCAACAGGATTTCACGTGTCAACAAAACTCTCCTTGAGTTAGGACAGTGTCAGCGTTTTTTAAACTTATTTGATCCAAGTTAGGCCTAGTCACCTGGCCATACTTACGGCATCTAGGCCTAGCCCTAAATATGATTGTTAGCAATCATCCTAACACTAATCGTAATAAATCTAAATAGCAACAAAGACGTATTATTTTCTATCTTAATCAGTTCTGACAAAAAAAAGTTTTTCACGTTACAACATCTAGATCAGTGACTTGACAAGGCCTAATAACGAGATAGGCCGAACTAAGTAGAAGTTAATGTAACATCTATTTAAATCACACACACAAAGCCTAGCTACAAGCACAAGGAACCAACTAAAGTGCATAATTGCAGCAGGCCTAACTAGCCCAGGTGTCTAGTTGTATTTCATTTAACCAACCACAGACCCACAGTTGATGTACCTGTTTGACAACACTTTTCCCAAGACCAAAGATAAATCCTGTAGACGGTTCCGATGGAAAGTGCATAGTTTGCCCAGGAAACAATTGCATCCAATTGTTTGACGCTACCACACCCTTCCAAATCAAAACCAAACATGGATTCCATGTTGTATCTCGTTTAGAAACCTGTCTGTGTTTCACATAAGTGTGTCTAGCTAATCAGCCTCGCAATTGTGCAAGAAGCTGCAGCAGATGGGAAGTATGTGGAAAGGGAGGGTGTACCTGCTAACATTGGCATCCATCTATTAGAATGAAGGGGGTGAGACTTCTTCTTCTGTATCTTCTGTATCTTCTTCAAGATTTTATTGGCGGATTACATCCAAAAAAAGGTGTATTGCCGCCACCTACTGGAGAGGGTAAAAACTGAGATACTTTAATAAACATACTTATATTATTCTCAAAAAACAAAGTCAAATGTACTCCTTCTATTGGTCTAAACTACTCAGATCCCAACACAGGCTCTGGTGCCTGATCCATACAGGCTCTGGGGTCTGATCCCTACAGGCTCTGGGGTCTGATCCATACAGGCTCTGGGGTCTGATCCCCACAGGCTCTGGGGTCTGATCCCCACAGGCTCTGGGGTCTGATCCATACAGGCTCTGGGGTCTGATCCATACAGGCTCTGGGGTCTGATCCCCACAGGCTCTGGGGTCTGATCCCTACAGGCTCTGGGGTCTGATCCATACAGGCTCTGAGGTCTGATCCCTACAGGCTCTGGGGTCTGATCCCTACAGGCTCTGGGGTCTGATCCCTAAAGGCTCTGGGGCCTGATCCTAACACAGACTCTGGGGCCTTATCACTACAGGCTCTGGGGTCTGATCCCTACAGGCTCTGGGGTCTGATCCCTACAGGCTCTGGGGTCTGATCCCTACAGGCTCTGGGGTCTGATCCCTACAGGCTCTGGGGTCTGATCCCTACAGGCTCTGGGGCCTGATCCCCTACAGCTCTGGGGCCTGATCCCCACAAGCTCTGGGGCCTGATCCCCACAAGCTCTGGGGCCTGATCCCCACAAGCTCTGGGGCCTGATACAGACCCCTGACACAGACTCTGGGGCCTGATTCCTACAGACTCTGGGGCCTGATTCCTACAGACTCTGGGGCCTGATCCCTACAGACTCTGGGGCCTGATTCCTACAGACTCTGGGGCCTGATTCCTACAGACTCTGGGGCCTGATTCCTACAGACTCTGGGGCCTGATTCCTACAGACTCTGGGGGCCTACAGACTCTGGGGCCTGATCCCTACAGACTCTGGGGCCTGATTCCCTACAGACTCTGGGGCCTGATCCCTACAGACTCTGGGGCCTGATTCCTACAGACTCTGGGGCCTGATTCCTACAGACTCTGGGGCCTGATTCCTACAGACTCTGGGGCCTGATTCCTACAGACTCTGGGGCCTGATTCCGACAGACTCTGGGGCCTGATTCCTACAGACTCTGGGGCCTGATTCCTACAGACTCTGGGGCCTGATCCCGACAGACTCTGGGGCCTGATTCCCAGACTCTGGGGCCTGATCCCGACAGACTCTGGGGCCTGAGAGGGGGAAGCATCTTCAGACAATATTCCCAGCATTGTTTCAGCTGTGAAATCCTGGAGATCCAATAACCTTTTTTTTTTTTTTTTGCTTTCACAATGATTTCCAGTTTCTTCTATTGTTTTCTAGTTCATTCATGTGCACTAAATGCAACAAAACCAACCTTGTTCACAATTAGTGTTTCAGGAAGTCTCAACTGACTGACATCCACAGACTGCTGGGCATCCACTACCATAGCTTCATCATCTCTTCTCGCTGCTTTGATCGAGTTTCACCGCCTCTGTATAGGAGACCTTCTCAGCAGCCCTGATCCTCCCTGTTTTGACCTCCTTCAGCCTAACAGGGCACCAAGGAAACTCGGGAACGTGATTCCCATCACAATTGCAACACTGTCTCAGACTCTTCAACAATGATGTTCCGTTTGCAAACACTTGACACGTGGCCAAACGTTTTACATTGATGCCATTGAAGTGGCTTTTTGTGCATACGCTCCAACCAATCATACACTGTGTGACCCACAGGATATGGACACTTGCTCGTCGAACATCTCATTCCAAAATCATGGGCATTAATATAAAGTTGGTCCCTCCATTTGCTGTTATATAACAGCCTCCACTCTTTTGGGAAGGATTTCCACTAGATGTAGGAACATTGCTGCTATAACAGCCTCCTCTCTTCTGGGAAGGCTTTCCACTAGATGTAGGAACATTTCTGCTATAACAGCCTCCTCTCTTCTGGGAAGGCTTTCCACTAGATGTAGGAACATTGCTGCTATAACAGCCTCCACTCTTCTGGGAAGGCTTTCCACTAGATGTTGGAACATTGCTGCTATAACAGCCTCCACTCTTCTGGGAAGGCTTTCCACTAGATGTTAGGAACATTGCTGCTATAACAGCCTCTCTCTTCTGGGAAGGCTTTCCACTAGATGTAGGAACATTGCTGCTATAACAGCCTCCACTCTTCTGGGAAGGCTTTCCACTAGATGTAGGAACATTGCTGCTATAACAGCCTCCACTCTTCTGGGAAGGCTTTCCACTAGATGTTGGAACATTGCTGCTATAACAGCCTCACTCTTCTGGGAAGGCTTTCCACTAGATGTTGGAACATTGCTGCTATAACAGCCTCCACTCTTCTGGGAAGGCTTTCCACTAGATGTAGGAACATTGCTGCTATAACAGCCTCCACTCTTCTGGGAAGGCTTTCCACTAGATGTTGGAACATTGCTGCTATAACAGCCTCCACTCTTCTGGGAAGGCTTTCCACTAGATGTTGGAAACATTTCTGCGGGGACTAAGCAAAGTTTACTTCTGCTTTCTTTAAACTACTGACCATATCTCTAGTTACATTCCTGGAACTCTTGTTAACAATGTTTATTTGACAAGAATTCTTGCAGGAGCTTTTCTATGATGGCTTGGGCATAGACTGCCCTGCCATTCAGACTGTGCCGGAGATTATTCAGCTCCAAAATAGCAATATGTCTGTCGAACATAGTCCTTCAGATGCACATCTTGTTGTCTGAGTCTTTGGGGTCGAGGCTGTATTTGAATGGCCTCGTCAGGTACTAGCACTTGTCTAGGTGGTGTGTCAGGCTCTGTCCAGTCAGTGTCTCTGTCACTTGTCTAGGTGGTGTGTCAGGCTCTGTCCAGTCAGTGTCTCTGTCACTTGTCTAGGTGGTGTGTCAGGATCTGTCCAGTCAGTGTCTCTGTCACTTGTCTAGGTGGTGTGTCAGGATCTGCCTGGTCAGTGTCTCTGTCACTTGTCTAGGTGGTGTGTCAGGATCTGTCCAGTCAGTGTCTCTGTCACTTGTCTAGGTGGTGTGTCAGGCTCTGCCCGGTCAGTGTCTCTGTCACTTGTCTAGGTGGTGTGTCAGGATCTGCCCGGTCAGTGTCTCTGTCACTTGTAGTAAATTGTCCTGACTCTGTGGTTGTATCCACAGTTTCACAAAAGAAACATGTTGCATGTCCCTCTAGATATTCCATTCCAGGACAACAGAGTTCCCCCTTCCTGTCTACGACGGTGTATGGCTCTGGTTCGAAGTTACTTGACAACTTGTTCTGCTTTGGTTTCTATAGCAGGATCATGTGACCTTGTTGGATTGGTGCTTTCAGTTGCTTCGCTAGATCTGGCGGAGTCAGACAACACCCTACCGCTACCCCCTACTCTCACCTAGCCCCTGACTACACCCTACCGCTACCCCCTACTCTCACCTAGCCCCTGACAACACCCTACCGCTACCCCCTACTCTCACCTAGCCCCTGACAACATCCTACCGCTACCCCTACTCTCACCTAGCCCCTGACAACACCCTACCGCTACCCCCTACTCTCACCTAGTACCTGACAACACCCTACCGCTACCCCCTACTCTCACCTGACCACACCCCCCTGACAACACCCTACCGCTACCACCTACCGCTACCCCCTACTCTCACCTAGCCCCTGACAACACCCTACCGCTACCCCCCCTACTCTCACCTAGCCCCTGACCACACCCTACCGACTACCCCTATCACCCCCTACTCTCACCTCAGCCCCTGACCACACCCTACCGCTACCCCCTACTCTCACCTAGCCCCTGACCACACCCTACCGCTACCCCCTACTCTCACCTAGCCCCTGACCACACCCTACCGCTACCCCCCTACTCTCACCCTAGCCCCTGACCCCACACCCTACCGCTACCCCTACTCTCACCTAGCCCCTGACCACACCCTACCGCTACCCCCTACTCTCACCTAGCCCCTGACTACACCCTACCGCTACCCCCTACTCTCACCTAGCCCCTGACCACACCCTACCGCTACCCCCTACTCTCACCTAGCCCCTGACAACACCCTACCCCCTACTCTCCCCTGACAACACACTCTCACACCTAGCCCCTGACAACACCCTACCGTTACCCCCTAGCCCTGACTCACCCTACTACCCCCCCCTGCCCCTGACACACACCCTACCGCTACCCCCTGCCCCAACACCCTACCGCTACTCTCACCCCCTGACAACACCCTACCGCTACCCCCCTGACAACACCCTACCGCTACCCCTACTCTCACCTAGCCCCTGACCACACCCACCTAGCCCCTACCACACCCTAGCCCCTGACTACCCCCTACCCCCTCAACCTAGCCCCTGACAACACCCTACCACTACCCCTACTCTCACCTAGCCCCTGACAACACCCTACCGCTACCCCCCTACTCTCACCTAGCCCCTGACTACACCCTACCGCTACCCCCTACTCTCACCTAGCCCCTGACAACACCCTACCGCTACCCCCTACTCTCACCTAGCCCCTGACTACACCCTACCACTACCCCCTACTCTCACCTAGCCCCTGACTACACCCTACCGCGACCCCCTACTCTCACCTAGTACCTGACAGCCCTTCTCCTTCCTTTCAGCATCAGCAAAGCCAAACAGTGTTGTTGGTTCAGGCTCCTGGCTGCATGGCGGCTAACAGCTCTGGCAGTTTGGTCCTGATTTTGGCGGTTGAATAATAGTTCAGCTGGCCTGTGACTGAGTGTGGCGTACTGTAGGACATGACAAACGTTTGTAGTTCTCTGCGCCAATCCTTCCCTTCTGATTGAGCGGCGCGAATTGCTTTGACAAGCGTTCTGTTCTGAGGCCAGTATGGATGGTGTCGGATCCCATGTACCTCCATTTGCGGTGAGAGAAACATCGTTATCTGGCTCAAAAGACTCAGGACACCCACGGTGCGGACGTCACCTTTAGGCCTTTGATTATATTTGCGGTGGTGATGCGGTTTAGGATCAATCCCCTCTCTTGAGTAGTAGTCTGTTGTTACAAAGAGGTGTTCTCCTGTTGGAAACGGCACACGCATGTCGATGGCTAGGATCTGCCGGGGTTTAGCTGGTAGCTCTGTTCTGATTGTGGGGACCTGCTTTGATGGTGTGCCATTGATTTGACATGCTGAAAAGGACTGTATTTTGGTTACACAGTAGATGTAGCCTTTCATCTATATTAGTGTAGAGATGGCGTAGTAGATGTAGTTAGAGATCTGTTTCTCTAGCTAGTAGATGTAGTAGATGCTGTTACAAAGAGGTGTTCTCCTGTTAGTGTAAAGATGCTGATTGGCTAGCTCTGTCAGTGGGGATGCTTTGATGGTGTGCCATTGAGATGCTGTTTTTCTAGCTAGTAGATGTAGTCGTCTCCGTAGTGTAGAGATGCTGATTGGCTATGTAGTAGATGTAGTGTAGAGATGCTGTTTCTCTACCTAGTAGATGTAGTGTAGAGATGCTGTTTCTCTACCTAGTAGATGTAGTCGTCTCCGTAGTGTAAAGATGCTGATTGGCTATGTAGTAGATGTATTGTGTATTGTACATCATAGAACATCCACATACACCATAGAATTGACTACTGACGCCACTGTGGGATTCTGGGAAAAAAAATAAAAAAGCCTAAAAATATCAAACACAGGTCCATAACAGTAGATGGAGATTCCGTCTCTCTTCTGGTGCTGACGGTACTCCCACCAAGATATCAACTGTTCAATTCATTTGTATATCAATTGAACAAATTTAACAGCGGTTCATGCCCAAAAAATATACACAACTTCAGCCAATATTATCTCACTAATAATATATGTTAAATCTTTGAAGTGTATTTGTTATAGGTGAGTGTATGATCTGACACGTTCTTCGTTGGGAGAAAGAGAGGAGGACCAAGGTGCAGCGTGGTGAGTATTCATATTCTCCTTTTAATGAAAACGAAGACTCGAACAAAACACGAGAACGAAACGAAAACAGTCCTGAACGGTGAATTACAAACACAGAACAGAAAATAAACACCTACGAAACACAGGTGGGAAAAGGCTACCTAAATATGGTTCTCAATCAGAGACAACGAACGACACCTGCCGCTGATTAAGAACCATACCAGGCCAAACACATAAACACAACATAGAAAACGGAACATAGACAAACCCACCCCAACTCACACCCTGACCAACCTAAAACAAAGACATAACAACGGAACTAAGGTCAGAACGTGACAAATCAGCTGTTCTCATCAACAAAAATCTAAATCTCATATTCACTTTTGAAATACCCAATTATTTTTTCCAGTGTCCTACTCCACTAGCCAGCACCTCAACCTGAACAGGCGTTCCTTCCGCCTCCAGAAATACCAAATTCTAACATTTAATCCAATCCGATTGTTGAAATCCGAAAAACGTGGTCCTGTTGATTACTATCATTCACGCCTGTCTTACTCTTAGATAACTGATGCCTGACTCCAGACATACACTGAAGAAGGTGGACACACAAATGTTTCTGTTTGTTTTTCCTGTTGACCCCCACCCCCAAAATAAAAAAGAGGAAGTTGGGAAGTTTGGTATATATTTGTCCGGCCTTTAATTTTCTGGACTTATATATCGATTTAACACACCGACATTTAGAGTTTGAGGTTGAGCGCGGTGGAACTTGCTTTCTTAAAAACGTGCTTCTCTCATGCGCTGCTTATTCGTCTAGTGTAGCATCACTGGTTATGAACTAAGTAAAGAATATTTGCGTTAATCTGCCTCCATCCTTTGGCACTTTATTGGGTGTATTATTCCCTTATAGAGAGACATATGATGTTGTTTGTTAAAAGCTACGTTCTCATTGCGATATGACAGTACGTTGCACTGAGTGTACAAAAACATGAATCTTCCTAATATTGAGGATGCACTTGCAAACCCAACGCTGGCCCCGTGTTGAGTCCAATGCTTCTCACAGTGTCAAGTTGGCTGGATGTCCCAGGCACAAAGTCTTCCATTCAGAAATATGGGTCTGTGTCCACAAAGCATCTCACAGTAGGAGAGCTGATCTAGCATCAGTTTGGGACTTTTACTTTATAATAAATATTATTATTCTCTGTTTATCATATATGTATAGTCACTTTAACTATACATTCATGTACATACTACCTCAGTTGGGCCGACCAACCAGTGCTCTCGCACATTGGCTAACCGGGCTATCTGCATTGTGTCCCACCACCCCCTCTTTTTACGCTACTACTACTCTCTGTTCATCATATATGCATAGTCACTTTAACGATACCTACATGTACATACTACCTCAATAAGCCTGACTAAACGGTGTCTGTATATAGCCTCTCTACTGTATATAGCCTCGCTACTTTTATAGCCTCTCTACTGTATATAGCCTGTCATTTTACTGTTGTTTTATTTCTTTACATACTTACCTATTGTTCACCTAATACCATTTTTACTCTATTGGTTAGAGCCTGTAAGTAAGCATTTCACTGTGAGATCTACCTACACCTGTTGTATTCGGCGCACGTGACAAATAAACTTTGATTTGTATGGACAGATCCTAGGCCAGCACTCCTGCTCTGAGACACTGTGGATATGGACCCAGATCATACAGGCATATCATTCATTTAATAATATAACTTTATTCTTACAAATGTATGGGTCAATCCCATCAAAGCCAAAGCAGAGTAGCAGTTACTGAAATGATCCCACTGCAGGATAAAGTTATAATAACATAAATAAACGTACAAGATATTAAATACATTTTATTCACACCGACTGACAGAACTGTAACTCTTGTAATTGTCATATCAACAGAGTTAATTAGAATGTGTTTCATAAAAACAAAAACAGTAGACAGTAAAAAAAAAAAAAACAGAATCACAAAAACATCCATAAAATAATTCTAGATTGGATGATCTCAACTGCGAGTGTTGTCCTCAATAAAAAAGGACCTGAACCCCCCGAGGGGCGACGGGGAGGCTTTGATCGAGATGTAGGCCATCATGGCGGAGAGCTCCAGGGTGATGCTGCAGGTGTGAGACATGCTCCGTCTGCATATCATTAATCTAATACACACAGCAGGCATGACGGAAACTTAGGGCTCAGTGGTTTAACAGTGAAGGGCTGGGTGAGTAGGGGGTAGCGGTAGGGTGTAGTCAGGGGCTAGGTGAGTAGGGGGTAGCGGTAGGGTGTAGTCAGTGGCTAGGTGAGTAGGGGGCAGTGGTAGGGTGTAGTCAGGGGCTAGGTGAGTAGGGGGTAGTGGTAGGGTGTTGTCAGGGGCTAGGTGAGAGTAGGGGGTAACGGTAGGGTGTTGTCAGGGGCTAGGTGAGTGCAGGGGGTAGTGGTAGGGTGTGGTCAGGGGCTAGGTGAGTGCAGGGGGTAGTGTTAGGGTATAGTCAGGGGCTAGGTGAGTAGGGGGTAGTGGTAGGGTGTAGTCAGGGGCTAGGTGGGGTAGAGAGTAGGGGTAGTGGTAGGGTGTAGTCAGGGCGAGGTGGGAGTAGGGGGTAGTGGTAGGGTGTAGTCAGGGGCTAGGTGAGGGTAGGGGGTAGCGGTAGGGTGTAGTCAGGGGCTAGGTGAGGTAGGGGGTAGCGGTAGGGTGTTGTCAGGGGCTAGGTGAGAGTAGGGGGTAGCGGTAGGGTGTTGTCAGGGGCTAGGTGAGAGTAGGGGTAGCGGTAGGGTGTTGTCAGGGGCTAGGTGAGAGTAGGGGGTAGCGGTAGGGTGTGTCAGGGGCTAGGTGAGTAGGGGTAGCGGTAGGGTGTAGTCAGGGGCTAGGTGAGAGTAGGGGTAGCGGTAGGGTGTTGTCAGGGGCTAGGTGAGAGTAGGTGGTAGCGGTAGGGTGTTGTCAGGGGCTAGGTGAGAGTAGGGGTAGCGGTAGGGTGTTGTCAGGGGCTAGGTGAGAGTAGAGAGTAGGGGTAGTGGTTGGGTGTAGTCACGGGCTAGGTGAGAGTAGGGGGTAGTGGTAGGGTGTTGTCAGGGGCTAGGCGAGAGTAGAGAGTAGGGGGTAGTTGTTGGATATAGTCAGGGGCTAGGTGAGAGCAGGGGGTAGTGGTAGGGTGTAGTCAGGGGCTAGGTGAGAGCATGGGGTAGTGGTAGGGTGTTGTCAGGGGCTAGGTGAGATTAGGGGTAGTGGTAGGGAGTGGTCAGGGGCTAGGTGAGTAGGGGGCAGTGGTAGGGTGTAGTCAGGGGCTAGGTGAGAGTAGGGGGTAACGGTAGGGTGTTGTCAGGGGCTAGGTGAGAGTAGGGGTAACGGTAGGGTGTTGTCAGGGGCTAGGTGAGTGCAGGGGGTAGTGGTAGGGTGTGGTCAGGGGCTAGGTGAGAGCAGGGGGTAGTGTTAGGGTATAGTCAGGGGCTAGGTGAGTAGGGGGTAGTGGTAGGGTGTAGTCAGGGGCTAGGTGGGAGTAGAGAGTAGGGTGTAGTGGTTGGGTGTAGTCAGGGGCGAGGTGAGTAGGGGGTAGTGGTAGGGTGTAGTCAGGGGCTAGGTGAGGGCAGGGGGGTAGCGGTAGGGTGTAGTCAGGGGCTAGGTGAGTAGGGGGTAGCGGTAGGGTGTTGTCAGGGGCTAGGTGAGAGTAGGGGGTAGCGGTAGGGTGTTGTCAGGGGCTAGGTGAGAGTAGGGGGTAGCGGTAGGGTGTAGTCAGGGGCTAGGTGAGGGGAGCGGTAGTGTAGGTCAGGGGTAGCGGTAGGGTGTAGTCAGGGGCTAGGTGAGAGTAGGGGGTAGCGGTAGGGTGTAGTCAGGGGCTAGGTGAGAGTAGGTGGTAGTGGTAGGGTGTTTTCAGGGGCTAGGTGAGAGTAGGGGTAGCGGTAGGGTGTTGTCAGGGGCTAGGTGAGAGTAGAGAGTAGGGGTAGTGGTTGGGTGTAGTCAGGGGCTATGTGAGAGTAGGGGGGTAGCGGTAGGGTGTTGTCAGGGGCTAGGTGAGAGTAGAGAGTAGTGGTTGTTGTTGTCAGGGGCTAGGTGAGAGTAGAGAGTAGGGGGTAGTGGTAGGGTGTAGTCAGGGGCTAGGTGAGAGCAGGAGGTAGTGGTATGGTGTTGTCAGGGGCTAGGTGAGATTAGGGGGTAGTGGTAGGGGTGGTCAGGGGCTAGGTGAGTAGGGGGCAGTGGTAGGGTGTAGTCAGGGGCTAGGTGGGAGTAGAGAGTAGGGGGTAGTGGTTGGGTGTAGTCAGGGGCGAGGTGAGGGCAGGGGGTAGTGGTAGGGTATAGTCAGGGGCTAGGTGAGTAGGGGGTAGTGGCAGGGTGTAGTCAGGGGCTAGGTGATTAGAGGGTAACGGTAGGGTGTGGTCATGGGCTTGGTGACTAGGGGGTAACAGTAGGGTGTGGTCAGGGGCTAGGTGAGAGCAGGGGGTAGTGGTAGGGTGTAGTCAGGGGCTAGGTGAGAGCAGGGGGTAGTGGTAGGGTATAGTCAGGGGCTAGGTGAGGGCTAGGTGAGAGTAGGGGGTAGTGGTAGGGTGTAGTCAGAGGCTAGGTGAGTAGAGCGTAGTGGTAGGGTGTAGTCAGGGGCTAGGTGAGAGTAGGGGTAGTGGTAGGGTATAGTCAGGGGCTAGGTGAGAGCAGGGGGTAGTGGTAGGGTGTTGTCAGGGGCTAGGTAAGAGCAGGGGGTAGTGGTAGGGTGTAGTCAGGCGCTAGGTGAGAGTAGGGGTAGGGGGTAGTGGTAGGGTGTTGTCAGGGGCTAGGTGAGAGTAGGGGGTAGAGGTAGGGTGTGGTCAGGGGCTAGGTGAGATAAGGGGGTAGCGGTAGGGTGTAGTCAGGGGCTAGGTGAGATAAGGGGGTAGTGGTAGGGTGTAGTCAGGGGCTAGGTGAGAGTAGGGGTAGCGGTAGGGTGTTGTCAGGGGCTAGGTGAGAGTAGGGGGTAGCGGTAGGGTGTTGTCAGGGGCTAGGTGAGAGTAGGGGGTAGCGGTAGGGTGTAGTCAGGTACTAGGTGAGAGTAGAGAGTAGTGGTAGGGTGTTGTCAGGGGCTAGGTGAGAGTAGGGGTAGCGGTAGGGTGTTGTCAGGGGCTAGGTGAGAGTAGGGGGTAGCGGTAGAGTGTTGTCAGGGGCTAGGCGAGAGTAGAGAGTAGGGGTAGTGGTTGGATATAGTCAGGGGCTAGGTGAGAGTAGGGCGTAACGGTAGGGTGTAGTCAGGGGCTAGGTAATAGCAGGGGTAGCGGTAGGGTGTAGTCATGGGCTAGGTGAGTAGGGGTTGGTGGTAGGGTGTTGTCAGGGGCTAGGTGAGTAGGGGGTAACGGTAGGGCGTGGTCAGGGGCTAGGTGAGTAGGGGGTAGAAGTAGGGTGTGGTCAGGGGCTAGGTGAGAGCAGGGGGTAGTGGTAGGGTGTGGTCAGGGGCTAGGTGAGAGCAGGGGGTAGTGGTAGGGTGTAGTCAGGGGCTAGGTGAGAGCAGGGGTAGTGGTAGGGTGTGGTCAGGGGCTAGGTGAGAGCAGAGGGTAGTGGTAGGGTATAGTCAGGGGCTAGGTGAGTAGGGGGTCGTGGCAGGGTGTAATCAGGGGCTAGGTGAGTAGGGGGTAGTGGTAGGGTGTAGTCAGGGGCTAGGTGAGAGCAGGGGTCAGTGGTAGGGTGTGGTCAAGTGCTAGGTGAGAGCAGGGGGTAGTGGTAGGGTATAGTCAGGGGCTAGGTGAGTAGGGGTAGTGGTAGGGTGTGGTCTGGGGCTAGGTGAGAGTAGGGGTAGTGGTAGGGTGTGATCAGGGGCTAGGTGAGTAGGGTGTAGTCAGGGACTAGGTGAGAGTAGGGAGTATGGGGTAGTGGTAGGGTGTAGTCAGTAGCTAGGTGAGTAGGGGTAGTGGTAGGGTGTGGTCAGGGGCTAGGTGAGTAGGGGGTAGTGGTAGGGTGTAGTCAGGGCCTAGGTGAGAGTAGGGGGTAGCGGTAGGGTGTGTGTGTATTTGGGGCGGGAGCAACAGGAGCCTCATGTTGTCGGGAGAGCCCACCTGCACTCGGCTGACCAGCTGCCTAAACAAAAACAGGATATGACATCACACAGGGAACAAGAGACGGCAGGAGCAGTGGTGCCCTGTATGTCCAGGGGTTCTACTTCCTACCCGCCAGGTAGGAATTAGCTGTGATAGGACTGCCAAGCAGCTGGCCCTGCCAAGTAGCTGGCCCTGCCAAGTAGATGGCACTGCCAAGTAGATGGCCCTGCCAAGTAGATAGCACTGCCAAGCTGCTGGCACTGCCAAGTAGCTGACACTGCCTCGTGGCTGGGATGTCCTCCACCGAGTCCACCCGTCCTCTCCACCCCAAACACCTCCACTCCCTCCCTCTGACCTCTGATAGACCACGCATTAACCACCCAACATGGTCAACAAACGGTCAAATCAAACATAACCTCGTCGCCAGGCAATTGCACACAGCAAATATAAACCTTCTGATATCAACCACTCAAAGTTGACCTTAGTGGGAGCGACCATAGAATGATATGGGACCTACTGAGTAAAGTATCTGGTATCATTTAATTTTACCGTGACACACGACTGCGAGGCGATATGCTAGCGTACAAGAGAGGGTTAGGGTGAAGGTGTTGTGAGAGATGATTGGTTGGTAGTTTATAGATTAAGCCAATGCCCATGCGTTGTAACATTCTCCCAGTCTTTCTGTATTGGCTAACACAGGCCCAGTTTTGAGTCGTTGGCCACACCAGACTCTTAAGTGTTTTTTAGCCAAAGTGTCTTGGAACGAGACTGAATCAAACACCACTGAGAACACATCAACTTCATAGACCAGTGAACAGACTGTCATCTCTCACAAAACACACACTACTATGAGTAGGGCAGACTCCGATGACTGACGCACACGGACACCAGGGTTGAATTCAAATTCCATTTGAATTCCAGTCAATTCAGAAAATAAATCTAATTCCAATTCAACATTTTCCCTCATTGAAAAGCATTGAAGACAATTGTAATTTCAGTGTACTTCCTGAATTGACTGGAATTCAAATGGAATTGAACCCAACCCTGACGGACACACTCACATACAGTTGTGGCCAAAAATATTGGCAACCTTGCACTTTTTTGAGTAACTCACAAATCCCCCCCCCCAAACAAAATAAGTTGAAATTTAACAAAGTATTTGGTCTCCACAATTCTTTATTTCACTTAATATTACAGAACCTAGGATTTGAATCAGAACTGTGTAGTGACCTCTGTCATTGCCAACAAAGGGTATATAACTAAGTATTGAGATAAACTTTTGTTATTGAGCAAATACTTATTTTCCACCATAATTTGCAAATAAATTCATTAAAAATCCTACAATGTTATTTTCTGGATTTTTTTTCCTCATTTTGTCTGTCATAGTTGAAGTGTACCTATGATGAAAATTACAGTCCTTCACAATTTTATTTGAGACGACTGTACAACCATCCTGAAACACTGTCAGATTCAACAGCAGATCTCTTTGTTTCTTGGGACCGAGAACTAGAATCTCTGAGTCGATGATGGCTCTGAAAGCCATTTGGACTGGGTCTGGGGACTTTTCCATGTGAATATTAAAGTCACCAAAACTTTGAATATTATCTGCCATGACTACAAGGTCCGATAGGAATTCAGGGAACTCAATGAGGAAAGCTGTATATGGCCCAGGAGGACTGATTTCATGACTAGAAGCTCAAAAGATGAAAACACAGTCATTTATTTTTTTGTAAATTGAAATTTGCTAACAAAAATGTTAGCAACAACTCCTCCTTTGCGAGCTGCACGGGGGATATGGTCACTAGTGTAAACAGGAGAAGAGGCTTCATTTAACACAGTAAATTCATCAGTCTTAAGCCATGTTTCAGTCAGGCCAATCACATCAAGATTATGATCAGTGATTAGTTCATTGACTATAATTACCTTTGAAGTGAGGGATCTAACATTAAGTAGCCCTATTTTGAGATGTGAGGTATCACAATCTCTTTCAATAATGTCAGGAATGGAGGTCTTTATTCCAGTGAGATTGCAAAGGCGAACACCGCCATGTTTAGTTTTGCCCAACCTAGGTCGAGGCACAGACACGGTCTCAATGGGGAAAGCTGAGCTGACTACACTGACTGTGCTACTAATGGTAGACTGCACTAAGCTGGCAGGCTGGCTAACAGCCTGTTGCCTGGCCTGCACCCGATCTCATTGTGTATCATTCTCCACATTTAGCCTCATGTCAGTTTCAGTGAGGACTTTTCACCACAAGAGGGAGTTCCATAACTTCCATTTCACATTTCCACTTGGGCATCTTTTTTCAAAGTTGCCCAATTGCAAAAAAAACTGCGACATTGGCAACACTGTGAGCGGAAACTCACGGTCTTGGAACTAAACCGGATACTAATTCCCTCATTGGTTGCTCTGATAAAAGTCAATTTGATCAAATGTCGATTTTTTTTTTGCGAATTTACGGTGTAGAGGCAGAGTTTATGATTAACAGAGATCGCTCATCCTACCTGTGTGACCGTGCTCTCCTCAGTTGAAAAGCTCTGAAGAATTAAATAGGCGCACTATAACATGGAAACGCGTTCGCAGACTAGAAGACACATATCTCGAATGGGACATGAGCTTTCATATAACCATTGGTGTTGCTCAATTACAAGCATTGCGACGTTGACATTCGACGTGTGTTTTTATATATATGCCATTTGTAATTCAACACAATCCATTACTTGCACGACATTTTCATTATATACGATGTGTCAATTCTATAATTGAATTTTTTTAATTATTATTATTTTTGATTTTATTCATACTCTCTCCAACAATTGGATTTAATTAATTAACCATCATTGAAATATCAATTGGAGACATCTTTGTCCACAAGAGGGTGATATAACCACAGAGATTCCTATGTCGGAAAAACTGCAGCCCTGCCCCCTCCTCTCCCTTTTTTAAAACCAGACTCTAAACAGGAAGCAGTTAGCCAGAAGGTTATCGGCTGAACACAGAAGCGAGAGCAAATAACGTTACATTTCGCCCGTGATAATGGCGTTTGTTTTTTATTTTGGCAACAGTTCAGTGAGGTATATCTCCACTTAAGAAGAAAATACAGTCTTGGAGAATTCCATCAAACTAGCTAACTAATGTAAAATTAAAAATTAAAAAAAAAATAATAATAATAAAAAGCAAGTTACCCCTGAAGAGCTAACAACGTTAGCCATTTTCTTTGTTAATTGGCTGGCTAGCGAGCTGATAACGTGTACCGGGCTACATGTCAATGTCCTCTCTTTGTTTGCAAGCCTGTGTGTCTAACTAACTATTGATGTAACTAGGTAACAAGCGAACTAACGTTAACGACCAATGAGTTACGAGGTGATTGTGCAGGTCAGGCGTACACAGGTACGTTACTACGCAACGCCGGGTAGCAACTAAACTGACCTAGCTAAGCTAAACTCAACTCCTATTCAATATCTTTTTATTTTTGTTGTTGTTGTTGTTGTTGATTTTAATGATGCAGAAACCTGACAACCAACTTATTTTGTAATAATATAAAAGAGCGGTGTGTCTAGACGCCGTGGTAAGTTAGCTAGTGCTACTCTGGTGATGCTAGCTAGCTAGTTCACTTGACTTACTAATTAGCTTAACGTTATTCCCCCCTTTTATCTTACTTAGATAATGTCTCTCTGTACCATTCTGATGTTAATTGTGAAACTTGAATGTAATGTTTTAATATTTGCAGTATATCGTTTTTTCTGACCGGGGTCGTATGAACATCCCTGGTCTGTGTGCTGCAAGGAGCAGCTGTTGAGGAGTTCCCGGATAAATCCTCATTATCACGTCCATCTGTGGAGCTAATTGTCTCTATTTTCCACCTGAGACGAGTCTGATAGAAGAACAAGAACATCTACAGACAAACCCGGTATGTTATGGTACACGAAACAACAACAAAGCTGAAGTGGATAGTTAATATACATGGTCAGGTATACAGTACCAGTCAAATGTTTGGACACCTACTCGTTCCAGTTTTTTTTTTTTTTAAACTATTTTCTACATTGTAGACTAATAGTGAAGACATCAAAACTATGAAATAACACATATGGAATCATGTAGTAACCAAAAAAAAGTGTTAAACAAATTACAATATATTTTATATTTGAGATTATTCAAAGAAGCCACCCTTTGCCTTGATGACCGCTTTGCACACTCTTGGCATACTCTCAACCAGCTCCACGAGGTGGTCACCAGGAATGCATTTCAATTAACAGGTGTGCCTGTGGAATTTCTTTCCTTCTCAATGCGTTCCAGCCAATCAGTTGTGTTGTGACAAGGTAGGGGTGGTTTACAGAAGCTGGCCCAATTTGGTAAAAGACCAAGTCCATATTATGACAAGAACAGCTCAAATAAGCAAAGAGAAACGACAGTCCATCACTACTTTAAAACATGGCCAGTCAATCCTGAAAATGTATTTGAAAGTTTCTTCAAGTGCAGTGGCAAAAACCATCAAATGCTGTGATGAAACTGGCTCTCATGAGGATGAGTACCGCCATAGGAAAGGAAGACCCAGAGTTACATCTGCTGCAGAGGATACGTTCATTAGAGTTACCAGCCTCAGAAACTAGCCCAAATAAATGCTTCACAGAGTTCAAGTAACTGACACATCTCAACATCAACTGTTCAGAGGAGACTGTGTGAATCAGGCCTTCATGGTAGAATTGCTGCAAAGAAACCACTACTAAAGGACACCAATAAGAAGAGACTTACTTGGGCCAAGACACATGAGCAATGGACAATAGACCGGTGGAAATCTGTTCTTTGGTCCAAATTTGAGATTTTTGGTTACGCATGTGTGGTTCCCACCTTGAAGCTTGGAGGAGGTGTGATAGTGTGCTTTGCTGGTGACAATGTCAGTGATTTATTTATTAATGGGACACTTAACCAGCATGGCTACCACAGCATTCTGCAGTGATATGCCATCCCATCTGGTTTGCCACTATCATTTGTTTTTCAACAGGACAATGACCCAAAACACCTCCAGGCTGTGTACAGCTATTTAACCAAGAAGGATAGTGATGGAGTGCTGCATCAGATGACCTGGCCTCCACAATCACCCGACCTCAACCCAGTTGAGATGGTTTGGGATGAGTTGACCCGCAGAGTGAAGGAAAAGCAGTCAACAAGTGCTCAGCATATGTGGGAACTCTTTCAAGATGGTTGGAAAAGCATTCCAGGTGAAGCTGGTTGAGAGAATGCCAAGTGTGCAAAGCTGTCAAGGCAAAGGATGGCTACTTTGAAGAATATAGAATATATTTAGATGTAACTATTTTTGGTTACTACATTATTCCATATCTGTTATTTCATTGTTTTGATGTCTTCACTATTATTCTACAATTTTAGAGAATTGTAAAAAATAAAAACCTGTAATGAGAGGTATGTCCCAACTTTTGACCGAATCTGTACATTTTCTGTATCAATCGAGACTTTGGTCCATATACAGTTGAAGTCGGAAGTTTACATACACTTAGGTTGGAGTCATTAAAACTAGTTTCTCAACCACTCCACAAATTTCTTGTTAACAAACTATAGTTTTGGCAAGTTGGTTAGGGCATCTACTTTGTGCATGACACAAGTAATTTTTCCAACAATTGTTTACAGACAGATTATTTCACTTATAATTCACTGCATCACAATTCCAGTGGGTCAGAAGTTTACATACACTAAGTGTGCCTTTAAACAGCTTGGAAAATTCCAGAAAATGATGTCATGTCTTTAGAAGCTTCTGATAGGCTAATTGACATAATTTGAGTCAATAGGAAGTGTACTTGTGGATGTATTTCAAGGCCTGCCGTCAAACTCAGTGCCTCTTTGCTTGACATGGGAAAATCAAAAGAAATCAGCCAAGACCTCAGGGGGAAAAAATGGTAGACTTTCACAAGTCTGGTTCATCCTTGGGAGGAATTTCTAAACGCTTGAACGTACCACGATCATCTGTACAAACAATAGTACGCAAGTATAAACACCATGGGACCATGCAGCCGTCATACCGCTCAGGAAGGAGACGTGTTCTGTCTCCTAGAGGTGAACTTACTTTGGTGAGAAACAATCCCAGAAGAACAGCAAAGGACCTTTTTTAAAAAATCTATATATATTTCACCTTTATTTAACCAGGTAAGCTAGTTGAGAACAAGTTCTCATTTACAACTGCGACCTGGCCAAAAGTATCTATATCCACAGTAAAAACGAGTCCTATATCGATATAACCTGAAAGGCCGCTCAGCAATGAAGAAGCCACTGCTCCAAAACCGCCATAAAGCCAGACTACGATTTGCAACTGCACATGGGGACAAATATTGTACTTTTTGGAGAAATATCCTCTGGTCTGATGAAACAAAAATAGAACTGTTTGGCCAAAATGGCTTAAGGACAACACAGTCAAGGTATTGGAGTGGCCATCACAAAGCCCTGGCCTCAATCCTATAGAAAATGTGTGGGCAGAACTGAAAATGTTCTGCCCACAAGGAGGCCTAAAAACCTGACTCGGTTACACCAGCTCTGTCAGGAGGAATGGGCCAAAATTCACTCAACGTATTGTGGGAAGCTTGTGGAAAGCTGCCCGAAACGCTTGACCCAAGTGAAACAATTTAAAGGCAATGCTACACTCAATTAGTATTTGGTATGTAAACTTCTGACCCACTGGGAATGTGATGAAAGAAATAAAACCTGAAATAAATCATTCTCTACTATTATTCTGACTTTTCACATTTCTTAAAATAAAGTGGTGATCCTAACTGACCTAAGACAGGGGATTTTTACTAGGATTAAATGTCAGGAATTGTGAAACTGAGTTTTAATGTGTTTTTCAAAGGTGTATTTAAACTTCCAACTTCAACTGTACATGTATCAAGCCTTTCAGTGTAGAAGTGCTGATCTAGGATCAGTTCCCCTCTCCATGTAATCTGATACATTGTGATCTAAAATGTAAAACTGATCTTAGACCAGCACTCCTACTCTGAGATGCTGCGATATCGAATGGCTATTGGTGAAATTGGTGAAGGTGGTGAAGGCTTCATTCATATAGCTAGCGGAATGAGATATCTAATACTAGGGATGTCTGTCTCTGTGATTTCTAGTGTTCGTATCCAGGCGGTTGTCATGCACCTGTAATCCGCTTCCTGTCAGCCAGACAGCCGGGCCCAGCCACCCAGACCCAGCCACAGCGCTCCGGTCCAGTGGGTCCCCATGGAGCCCAGTAATGACGTAGCGTTGGATATCATTATCACCAATGTGGTGGCTGTATTCAGGACACGCTGCCACCTCAACCTGCGCACCATCGCTCTGGAGGGGGTCAACGTAATCTATAAACCTGAATATGGGGTAAGGACAGACGCACAATGGGTGGACTGGCGGCCATTTTGAGTGTACACATAACCTGTATTATTTTACTTAGCTGTTAAGACTACAGGATTCTAATATCCCATAACTCTTTGCAGCAATGGAACCAGCTTTGCTTGTTAGCAACGGCGCTAGCACTTGTCATGAATTTGTTTATTTTCAAACACTCCCGCATGGAATTATTAGTGTCTTAACCTGTATTTTTTTAAAACATAGTTTAGGAAGAAAGCAAGAAGTAAAATCAGAAAATGTACCCCTCCAATATTTTTCTGTAATTTGTCGAATCAACTCAACTGACTTTACAATACATCCAATCGATTGCATGAGCCGCATCAGTTAGCATCATTTGAATGAAAAATTCTACGTTACCATGGAAATTATTACATCACAATAGCAGCCAGCCATTGTGAGTTTACCAGTGTTATAGGTTCCAAGCCTGTTCTATGTCTATGGTGAGGACACCACCTGTCACCTGTAACGTTGTATCCTGTGTGTGTGTAACTTCTAGAAAGTCCTGATGAAACTCCGCAAACCCAGGATCACCGCTTCCATCTGGTCTTCAGGGAAAATCATCTGTACCGGCGCTACCAGGTACACACACCTCAACACACACACCTCAACACACACACCTCAACACGTACACACACACACCTCAACACACACACACACACACACACCTCAATACACACACACACACCTCAAACACACACACCTCAATACACACACACACACCTCAACACGCACACACACACACACACACACACACCTCAACACACACACACACACACACCTAAACACACACACACCTCAATACACACACACACACACACCTCAATACACACACACACACCTCAATACACACACACACACACACACACACCTCAACACACACACACACACTCACACCTCACACACACACCTCAGTACACACACACACACACACCTCAGTACACACACACACCTCAATACACACACACACACCTCAACAACACACACACACACACCTCAACACACACACACACCTCAATACACACACACACACACACACACGCACACCTCAATACACACACACACACCTCAATACACACACACACACCTCAGTACACACACATACACCTCACACACACACACACACCTCAAGTACACACACACACACCTCAATACACACACACACACACCTCAATACACACACACACACACCTCAATACACACACACACACACACACCTCAATACACACACACACACACCTCAATACACACACACACACACACACACACCTCAATACACACACACACACACACACACAACACACACCTCAACACACACACACCTCAATACACACACACACACTCTCAATACACACACACACACCTCAATACACACACACACACACACCTCAGTACACACACACACACACACACACCTCAGTACACACACACACACCTCAATACACACACACACACACCTCAATACACACACACACACACACACACACACACACCTCAATACACACACACACACACACCTCAATACACACACACACACACACCTCAATATACACACACACACACACACCTCAATATATACACACACACACACCTCAATACACACACACACACACACACACCTCAATACACACACACACACACACCTCAATACACACACACACACACACACACACACCTCAATACACACACACACACACACACCTCAACACACACACACACACACACACACACACACACACACACACACACACACACACCTCAATACACACACACACACACACACACACACCTCACACACACACACACACACACCTCAACACACACACACACACACACACACCTCAATACACACACACACACACACACACACCTCAATACACACACACACACCTCAATACACACACACCTCAATACACACACACACACACCTCAATACACACACACACACACCTCAGTACACACACACACACCTCAGTACACACACACACACCTCAACACACACACACACA
Organism: Oncorhynchus tshawytscha; assembly: GCF_018296145.1. NCBI lineage: Eukaryota > Metazoa > Chordata > Actinopteri > Salmoniformes > Salmonidae > Oncorhynchus > Oncorhynchus tshawytscha. The sequence goes on along the minus strand of NC_056446.1, from coordinate 43,497,101 downwards.
CACACACACACACACACCTCAATACACACACACACACACTCAATACACACACACACACCTCAATACACACACACACACACACACACACACCTCAATACACACACACACACACACACACACACACACCTCAATACACACACACACACACCTCAATACACACACACACCTCAATACACACACACACACACCTCAACACACACACACACACACACACACCTCAATACACACACACACACACACACCTCAACACACACACACACACACCAATCAACACACACACACACCTCAACACACACACCTCAATACACACACACCTCAATACACACACACACACACACCTCAATACACACACACACACCTCACACACACACACACACCTCAGTACACACACACACACCTCAATACACACACACACACACCTCAATATACACACACACACACACACACCCTCAATATACACACACACACACACACACACCTCAATACACACACACACACACACCAATCAATATACACACACACACACACACCTCAATACACACACACACACACACACCTCAATACACACACACACACACACCTCAATACACACACCACACACACACACACACACCTCAATACACACACACACACACACCTCAATACACACACACACACACCTCAATACACACACACACACACACACACACCTCAATACACACACACACACACACCTCAACACACACACACACACACACACCAATCAACACACACACACACACACACACACCTCAATACACACACACACACACAACACACACCTCAATACACACACACACACACACACACACACACACCTCAATACACACACACACACACACCTCAATACACACACACACACACCTCAATACACACACCTCACACACACACACACACACACACACACCTCAATACACACACACACACACACACACCTCAATACACACACACACACACCTCAATCAACACACACACACACACCTCAATACACACACACACACACACACACACACACACACACACACACCTCAATACACACACACCTCAATACACACACACACACACCTCAATACACACACACACACACACCTCAATACACACACACACACACACACACCTCAATACACACACACACACCTCAACACACACACACACACCTCAATACACACACACACACCTCAATACACACTCAATCACACACACACACACCTCAATACAAACACACACACACCTCAATACAAACACACACACACTCAATCAATACACAACACACACACACACACACACCTCAATACAAACACACACACACACACACACCTCAATACACAAACACACACACACACACACACACACCTCAATACAAACACACACACACACACACACACCTCAATACAAACACACACACCTCAACACACACACCTCAATACACACACACACACACACCAATCAATACACACACACACACCTCAATACACACACACACCTCAATACACACACACACACACACACACACACCTCAATACACACACACACACCTCAATACACACACACACACACACACCTCAATACACACACACACACGCACACCTCAATACACACACACACACACCTCAATACACACTTCAATACACACACACCTCAATACACACTTCAATACACACACACCTCAATACACACACCACAATACACCACAATACACACACACACACCACAATACACACACACACCACAATACACACACCACACACCCACCACAATACATACAGCAGACTACACACCACAATATACACACACGCAACACACCAATGCTATCATGTACACACGCGCTTACACACACACACACTGATCTGTGTCACTGTGTCTCTGTCTCCCCAGCGAGGATGAGGCTAAGCAGGGAGCCCGGAGGTTAGCCCGCACCCTGCAGAAACTGGGCTTCAAGGTACGAGAACTAACCTGTACATGACCCTTGGGGTTGTTGGTAGAGCGTGGTACTAACCTGTTCATGACCCGTGTGGTTGTTGGTAACCATAACCCTAACACTGAGCCTAAACCAAACAGCAAGCAATGCAGGTGTAGAAGCACGGTGGCTAGGAAAAACTCCCTAGAAAGGCCAAAACCTAGGAAGAAACCTAGAGAGGAACCAGGCTATGTGGGGTGGCCAGTCCTCTTCTGACTGTGCCGGGTGGAGATTATAACAGAACATGGCCAAGATGTTCAAATGTTCATAAATGACCAGCATGGTCAAATAATAAGGCAGAACAGTTGAAACTGGAGCAGCAGCACGGCCAGGTGGACTGGGGACAGCAAGGAGTCATCATGTCAGGTAGTCCTGGGGCATGGTCCTAGGGCTCAGGTCCTCCGAGAGAGAGAGAAAGAGAGAATTAGAGAACGCACACTTAAATTCACACAGGACACCGAATAGGACAGGAGAAGTACTCCAGATATAACAAACTGACCCCAGCCTCCCGACACATAAACTACTGCAGCATAAATACTGGAGGCTGAGACGGGAGGGGTCAGGAGACACTGTGGGCCCCATCCGAGGACACCCCCAGACAGGGCCAAACAGGAAGGAACAGGTTAGTACCACAGTACAGTACATGACCCGTGTGGCTGTTGGTAGAGCTCGGTACTAACCTCTTCATGACCCGTGGGGTTGTTGGTAGAGCGTGGTACTAACCTGTTCATGACCCGTGTGGCTGTTGGTAGAGCGTGGCACTAACCTGTTCATGACCCGTGGGGTTCAGTTGGTAGAGCGTGGTACTAACCTGTACATGACCCGTGTGGTTCAGTTGGTAAGTACATGAGTGGTACTAACCTGTTCATGACCTGTGTGGTTCAGTTGGTAGAGAGTGGTACTAACCTGTTCATGACCCGTGTGGTTCAGTTGGTAGAGACTGGTACTAACCTGTTCATGACCCGTGGGGTTCAGTTGGTAGAGCATGGTACTAACCTGTTCATGACCTGTGGGGTTCAGTTGGTAGAGAGTGGTACTAACCTGTTCATGACCCGTGTGGCTGTTGGTAGAGCGTGGTACTAACCTGTTCATGACCCGTGGGGTTCAGTTGGTAGAGCGTGGTACTAACCTGTACATGACCCGTGTGGTTGTTGGTAGAGCGTGGTACTAACCTGTTCATGACCCGTGGGGTTCAGTTGGTAGAGCGTGGTACTAACCTGTACATGACCCGTGTGGTTGTTGGTAGAGCATGGTACTAACCTGTTCATGACCTGTGGGGTTCAGTTGGTAGAGCGTGGTACTAACCTGTTCATGACCCGTGGGGTGTTGGTAGAGCGTGGTACTAACCTGTTCATGACCTGTGGGGTTGTTGGTAGAGCGTGGTACTAACCTGTACATTACCCGTGGGGTTCAGTTGGTAGAGCGTGGTACTAACCTCTTCATGACCCTTGTGGTTGTTGGTAGAGCGTGGTACCAACCTGTTCATGACCCGTGGGGTTCAGTTGGTAGAGCGTGGTACTAACCTGTACATGACCCGTGTGGTTGTTGGTAGAGCGTGGTACTAACCTGTACATGACCCGTGTGGCTGTTGGTAGAGCGTGGTACTAACCTCTTCATGACCCGTGGGGTTGTTGGTAGAGCGTGGTACTAACCTGTTCATGACCGTGTGGCTGTTGGTAGAGCGTGGCACTAACCTGTTCATGACCCGTGGGGTTCAGTTGGTAGAGCGTGGTACTAACCTGTACATGACCCGTGTGGTTCAGTTGGTAGAGTGGTACTAACCTGTTCATGACCCGTGTGGTTCAGTTGGTAGAGAGTGGTACTAACCTGTTCATGACCCGTGTGGTTCAGTTGGTAGAGACTGGTACTAACCTGTTCATGACCCGTGGGGTTCAGTTGGTAGAGTGGTACTAACCTGTTCATGACCTGTGGGGTTCAGTTGGTAGAGAGTGGTACTAACCTGTTCATGACCTGTGGGGTTCAGTTGGTAGTTGGTAGAGCGTGGTACTAACCTGTTCATGACCCGTGTGGCTGTTGGTAGAGCGTGGTACTAACCTGTTCATGACCCGTGGGGTTCAGTTGGTAGAGCGTGGTACTAACCTGTACATGACCCGTGTGGTTGTTGGTAGAGCGTGGTACTAACCTGTTCATGACCCGTGGGGTTCAGTTGGTAGAGCGTGGTACTAACCTGTACATGACCCGTGTGGTTGTTGGTAGAGCATGGTACTAACCTGTTCATGACCTGTGGGGTTCAGTTGGTAGAGCGTGGTACTAACCTGTTCATGACCCGTGGGGTGTTGGTAGAGCGTGGTACTAACCTGTTCATGACCTGTGGGGTTGTTGGTAGAGCGTGGTACTAACCTGTACATTACCCGTGGGGTTCAGTTGGTAGAGCGTGGTACTAACCTCTTCATGACCCGTGTGGTTGTTGGTAGAGCGTGGTACTAACCTGTTCATGACCCGTGGGGTCAGTTGGGGTTCAGTTGGTAGAGCGTGGTACTAACCTGTACATGACCCGTGTGGTTGTTGGTAGAGCATGGTACTAACCTGTTCATGACCTGTGGGGTTCAGTTGGTAGAGCGTGGTACTAACCTGTTCATGACCCGTGGGGTGTTGGTAGAGCGTGGTACTAACCTGTTCATGACCTGTGGGGTTGTTGGTAGAGCGTGGTACTAACCTGTACATTACCCGTGGGGTTCAGTTGGTAGAGCGTGGTACTAACCTCTTCATGACCCTTGTGGTTGTTGGTAGAGCGTGGTACCAACCTGTTCATGACCCGTGGGGTTCAGTTGGTAGAGCGTGGTACTAACCTGTACATGACCCGTGTGGTTGTTGGTAGAGCGTGGTACTAACCTGTACATGACCCGTGTGGCTGTTGGTAGAGCGTGGTACTAACCTCTTCATGACCCGTGGGGTTGTTGGTAGAGCGTGGTACTAACCTGTTCATGACCCGTGTGGCTGTTGGTAGAGCGTGGCACTAACCTGTTCATGACCCGTGGGGTTCAGTTGGTAGAGCGTGGTACTAACCTGTACATGACCCGTGTGGTTCAGTTGGTAGAGAGTGGTACTAACCTGTTCATGACCCGTGTGGTTCAGTTGGTAGAGAGTGGTACTAACCTGTTCATGACCCGTGTGGTTCAGTTGGTAGAGACTGGTACTAACCTGTTCATGACCCGTGGGGTTCAGTTGGTAGAGCGTGGTACTAACCTGTTCATGACCTGTGGGGTTCAGTTGGTAGAGAGTGGTACTAACCTGTTCATGACCCGTGTGGCTGTTGGTAGAGCGTGGTACTAACCTGTTCATGACCCGTGGGGTTCAGTTGGTAGAGCGTGGTACTAACCTGTACATGACCCGTGTGGTTGTTGGTAGAGCGTGGTACTAACCTGTTCATGACCCGTGGGGTTCAGTTGGTAGAGCGTGGTACTAACCTGTACATGACCCGTGTGGTTGTTGGTAGAGCATGGTACTAACCTGTTCATGACCTGTGGGGTTCAGTTGGTAGAGCGTGGTACTAACCTGTTCATGACCCGTGGGGTGTTGGTAGAGCGTGGTACTAACCTGTTCATGACCTGTGGGGTTGTTGGTAGAGCGTGGTACTAACCTGTACATTACCCGTGGGGTTCAGTTGGTAGAGCGTGGTACTAACCTCTTCATGACCCTTGTGGTTGTTGGTAGAGCGTGGTACCAACCTGTTCATGACCCGTGGGGTTCAGTTGGTAGAGCGTGGTACTAACCTGTACATGACCCGTGTGGTTGTTGGTAGAGCGTGGTACTAACCTGTACATGACCCGTGTGGCTGTTGGTAGAGCGTGGTACTAACCTCTTCATGACCCGTGGGGTTGTTGGTAGAGCGTGGTACTAACCTGTTCATGACCCGTGGGGTGTTGGTAGAGCGTGGTACTAACCTGTTCATGACCCGTGGGGTGTTGGTAGAGCGTGGTACTAACCTGTACATTACCCGTGGGGTTCAGTTGGTAGAGCGTGGTACTAACCTCTTCATGACCCTTGTGGTTGTTGGTAGAGCGTGGTACCAACCTGTTCATGACCCGTGTGGTTCAGTTGGTAGAGAGTGGTACTAACCTGTTCATGACCCGTGGGGTTCAGTTGGTAGAGCGTGGTACTAACCTCTTCATGACCCGTGGGGTTGTTGGTAGAGCGTGGTACTAACCTGTTCATGACCCGTGGGGTTCAGTTGGTAGAGCGTGGTACTAACCTCTTCAGTGGGGTTGTTGGTAGAGCGTGGTACTAACCTGTTCATAACCCGTGTGGTTCAGTTGGTAGAGCGTGGTACTTGCAATGCCAGAGTTGTGGGTTTAATTCCCAAGGGGGACCGTTACTGGGGCAGAAAATACCATGTGCCAAATGACTCAAATGTAAACCATCTAGATCACAAAACATTATTAAAATGACAGGAATCGATTCCTTACGAAAGTGTTGATTCCTTAAGAAATTGTAAATCGAGCCCTAACTACAGCCCTCCACAAACTATCGTGTGTGTGTGTGTGTGTGTGTGTGTGTGTGTGTGTAGGTGAGGTTCTCAGAGTTCAAGGTGGTGAATGTCCTGGCAGTGTGCTCCATGCCCTTCGCCATCCGACTCATCGACTTCACCAAGAACAACCGGCCCATCGCCAGGTAAAACAGACTACGTCGTCACCCCAGCAATGGATCTCACACACACACTGTCACTGCAACAACCATTGCCAAATGTTTCCACAGATCTCCACTCTCAACACAGCAGTGTGTGACCGTGTAGATGAGGCCTTTCTATAGTAAAGGGTGTCCCAGCCAGAACAACCCATAGGGCAGGAGTCCAGCTCCTGTTACTGTAGGGAGACAGCTTGAAGTACCAGGACACCCCCTGGACAGGACACTAGTCTGTCTCCTGTTTCTGTAGGGAGACAGCTTGATGTACCAGGACACCCCCTGGACAGGACACTAGTCCTTCTCCTGTTTCTGTAGGGAGACAGCTTGATGTACCAGGACACCCCCTGGACAGGACACTAGTCCTTCTCCTGTTTCTGTAGGGAGACAGCTTGAAGTACCAGGACACCCCTGGACAGGACACTAGTCCTTCTCCTGTTTCTGTAGGGAGACAGCTTGATGTACCAGGACACCCCCTGGACAGGACACTAGTCTGTCTCCTGTTTCTGTAGGGAGACAGCTTGATGTACCAGGACACCCCCTGGACAGGACCCTCGTTAAGAATCAATGCTCTATCTTTAATTGAAATGCTTTTGGTACAATCTGACATTCACTGCTGTTCAAAGTTTTAGGGAAACTGGCCCATAGATTTTAAATTCTCAATGGGAATAGATGACGTGTCCATGTCCTTACCGTGCCCTTACCGTGTCCATACCATGTCCTTACCATGTCCTTACCAAACATTTTCACAGACAAAAAGTACAGATGAGTTGAACTTTTGACGGGCCGACGGATGCCCCCTGTGGATCAATTTCCAAAATATAAAATAAATAAATTAAACATTGGGCAGGGGTGGTGTTGTTAACTCATTCAGGGCCCAACTTAAGAGAGAAACTGCTGATGCACAAAACACATTTAGCTATTGCACCTTTTGAATTATACTAATTGTCATGTCAAATCACTGACAGTCACTCAATTAGCCCCTGTGCCCACATAAACGTGGGTACTGACTCACTCAATTAGCCCCTGTGCCCACATAAATGTGGGTACTGACTCACTCAATTAGCCCCTGTGCCCACATAAATGTGGGTACTGACTCACTCAATTAGCCCCTGTGCCCACATAAATGTGGGTACTGACTCACTCAATTAGCCCCTGTGCCCACATAAACGTGGGTACTGACTCACTCAATTAGCCCCTGTGCCCACATAAACGTGGGTACTGACTCACTCAATTAGCCCCTGTGCCCACATAAACGTGGGTACTGACTCACTCAATTAGCCCCTGTGCCCACATAAACTGGATGGAAATGTGGGTACTGACAGTCACTCAGCTAATGTTGTTTCAGATTGGTAAGTTGGTCTAGCCAGCTATCTAAACTTGTAGTAATCATGGTGGATTTACTGACCTAGGGGCCCCCATTCATTTTGTTAGTCACGCTCACTCAGATATCCTATTCAAAACTGCAAACATTTCTCTCCACCCAATGACAAAATCAATAGAATTGCAGGAAATGACTTGTAAAATGTCAAATTGATCTCGGCGCCATGGCAAAATAAGAATTGCACGAAATGCCTTCTATAAATTTCCTACATCTCCTCTCAGACCCATGGTACCTGCCTGCAGAGCAGCAAGAGGAACTACCCCTTCCCTACCTTCAGGCTCTGCTCAAATCCCTCCATCCCGAGCACTCTCTCTGCCACCGCTGGTCTCTTGACCCTCCCACCCCTACAGGAGGGGAGTACCTGCTGGTCTCTTGACCCTCCTTCCCCTACAGGAGGGGAGTACCTGCTGGTCTCTTGACCCTCCCACCCCTACAGGAGGGATGTTCCCTCTGGTCTCTTGACCCTCCTTCCCCTACAGGAGCGGAGTTCCTGCTGGTCTCTTGACCCTCCCACCCCTACAGGAGGGAGGTTCCCGCTGGTCTCTTGACCCTCCCACCCCTACAGGAGGGATGTTCCCGCTGGTCTCTTGACCCTCCCACCCCTACAGGAGGGATGTTCCTGCTGGTCTCTTGACCCTCCCACCCCTACAGGAGGGAAGTTCCTGCTGGTCTCTTGACCCTCCCACCCCTACAGGAGGGATGTTCCCTCTGGTCTCTTGACCCTCCCACCCCTACAGGAGGGATGTTCCTGCTGGTCTCTTGACCCTCCCACCCCTACAGGAGGGAGGTTCCTGCTGGTCTCTTGACCCTCCCACCCCTACAGGAGGGATGTTCCTGCTGGTCTCTTGACCCTCCCACCCCTACAGGAGGGATGTTCCTGCTGGTCTCTTGACCCTCCCACCCCTACAGGAGGGATGTTCCTGCTGGTCTCTTGACCCTCCCACCCCTACAGGAGGGATGTTCCTGCTGGTCTCTTGACCCTCCCACCCCTACAGGAGGGATGTTCCTGCTGGTCTCTTGACCCTCCCACCCCTACAGGAGGGATGTTCCTGCTGGTCTCTTGACCCTCCCATCCCTACAGGAGGGATGTTCCTGCTGCTCTCTTGACCCTCCCATCCCTACAGGAGGGATGTTCCTGCTGCTCTCTTGACCCTCCCACCCCTACAGGAGGGAGGTTCCCGCTGGTCTCTTGACCCTCCCACCCCTACAGGAGGGAGGTTCCCGCTGGTCTCTTGACCCTCCCACCCCTACAGGAGGGAGGTTCCCGCTGGTCTCTTCACCCTCCCACCCCTACAGGAGGGAGGTTCCCGCTGGTCTCTTCACCCTCCCACCCCTACAGGAGGGAGGTTCCCGCTGGTCTCTTCACCCTCCCACCCCTACAGGAGGGATGTTCCCTCTGGTCTCTTGACCCTCCCACCCCTACAGGAGGGAGGTTCCCGCTGGTCTCTTGACCCTCCCACCCCTACAGGAGGGAGGTTCCCGCTGGTCTCTTGACCCTCCCACCCCTACAGGAGGGATGTTCCCTCTGGTCTCTTGACCCTCCCACCCCTACAGGAGGGAGGTTCCCGCTCGTCTCCGTCCTGGCAACCCGATGATGGAAGCAGCTTCCCCCTGAAGCTAGGACAGCAGAGTCCCTTCCCGTCTTCTAAAAACCTGCCCTCTTCAAATAGTATCTTAAATGGTCCTACAGCAACCACGCCAAATCCCCCCCTTACTAGCTCTGATCTTGCTAAAAAAAAAATGATTTACTACGAATGTGTGATGTAGTTGTCACACCTGGCTTATCTTAAGATAAGAGCTTCTGCTAAATGACTAAAATGTCAAATGTCATGGCAAAATGTGTAGACTTGCAGGACATTAATTAAAAAATTTAAATAAAATAAAAAATTGTTCCAGGGTCCTTAGCTCAGTGATGAGCTTTATTGTTGAACCGCTGAGCTGTAGTCAACGAACAGCATTCTCACATAGGTGTTCGTTTTGTCCAGGTGGGAAAGGGCAGTGTGGAGTGAAATAGAGATTGCATCATCTGTGGATTTGTTATGGCGGTATGCAAATTGGAGTGGGTCAAGGGTCTCTGGGATAATGGTGTTGATGTGAGCCATTTACTAGCTTTTCAAAGCACTTCATGGCTACGGACGTGAGTGCTACGGGTCTGTAGTCATGTAGGCAGGTTCCCCTAGGGTTCTTGGGTACAGGAACTATGGTGGTCTGCTTGAAACATGTTGGTATTACAGACTCAATCAGGGACAGGTTGAAAATGTTGTTGAAGACACCTGCCAGTTGGTCAGCACATGCCCGGAGCACACGTCCTGGTAATCCGTCTGGCCCTGCGGCCTTGTGAATGTTGACCTGTTTAAAGGTCTAACTCACATCGGCTCACCCACACACTACTCTATAATGACAAAGGTCTAACTCACATCGGCTCACCCACACACTACTCTATAATGACAAAGGTCTAACTCACATCGGCTCACCCACACACTACTCTATAATGACAAAGGTCTAACTCACCGGCTCACCCACACACTACTCTATAATGACAAAGGTCTAACTCACCGGCTCACCCACACACTACTCTATAATGACAAAGGTCTAACTCATCGGCTCACCCACACACTACTCTATAATGACAAAGGTCTAACTCATCGGCTCACCCACACACTACTCTATAATGACAAAGGTCTAACTCATCGGCTCACCCACACACTACTCTATAATGACAAAGGTCTAACTCACCGGCTCACCCACACACTACTCTATATTGACAAAGGTCTAACTCACCGGCTCACCCACACACTACTCTATAATGACAAAGGTCTAACTCACATCGGCTCACCCACACACTACTCTATAATGACAAAGGTCTAACTCACATCGGCTCACCCACACACTACTCTATAATGACAAAGGTCTAACTCACACCGGCTCACCCACACACTACTCTATAATGACAAAGGTCTAACTCACATCGGCTCACCCACACACTACTCTATAATGACAAAGGTCTAACTCACCGGCTCACCCACACACTACTCTATAATGACAAAGGTCTAACTCACATCGGCTCACCCACACACTACTCTATAATGACAAAGGTCTAACTCACATCGGCTCACCCACACACTACTCTATAATGACAAAGGTCTAACTCACCGGCTCACCCACACACTACTCTATAATGACAAAGGTCTAACTCACATCGGCTCACCCACACACTACTCTATAATGACAAAGGTCTAACTCACATCGGCTCACCCACACACTACTCTATAATGACAAAGGTCTAACTCACATCGGCTCACCCACACACTACTCTATAATGACAAAGGTCTAACTCACCGGCTCACCCACACACTACTCTATAATGACAAAGGTCTAACTCACATCGGCTCACCCACACACTACTCTATAATGACAAAGGTCTAACTCACACCGGCTCACCCACACACTACTCTATAATGACAAAGGTCTAACTCACATCGGCTCACCCACACACTACTCTATAATGACAAAGGTCTAACTCACCGGCTCACCCACACACTACTCTATAATGACAAAGGTCTAACTCACATCGGCTCACCCACACACTACTCTATAATGACAAAGGTCTAACTCACCGGCTCACCCACACACTACTCTATAATGACAAAGGTCTAACTCACATCGGCTCACCCACACACTACTCTATAATGACAAAGGTCTAACTCACATCGGCTCACCCACACACTACTCTATAATGACAAAGGTCTAACTCACCTGCTCAGACACTACTCTATAATGACAAAGGTCTAACTTTCGGCTCACCCACACACTACTCTATAATGACAAAGGTCTAACTCACATCGGCTTCACACACTACTCTATAATGACAAAGGTCTAACTCACATCGGCTCACCCACACACTACTCTATAATGACAAAGGTCTAACACATCGGCTCAACACACTACTCTATAATGACAAAGGTCTAACTCATCGGCTCACACACACTCTATAATGTCTAACTCTATAATGACAAAGGCTCTATAATGACAAAGGTTAACTCAAGCTCACCCACACACTACTCTATAATGACAAAGGTCTAACTCACCGGCTCACCCACACACTACTCTATAATGACAAAGGTCTAACTCACATCGGCTCACCCACACACTACTCTATAATGACAAAGGTCTAACTCACATCGGCTCACCCACACACTACTCTATAATGACAAAGGTCTAACTCACATCGGCTCACCCACACACTACTCTATAATGACAAAGGTCTAACTCACATCGGCTCACCCACACACTACTCTATAATGACAAAGGTCTAACTCACATCGGCTCACCCACACACTACTCTATAATGACAAAGGTCTAACTCACACCGGCTCACCCACACACTACTCTATAATGACAAAGGTCTAACTCACCGGCTCACCCACACACTACTCTATAATGACAAAGGTCTAACTCACCGGCTCACCCACACACTACTCTATTATGACAAAGTGAAAACATGTTTGTTGAATTTTTTGCTAATTTAGTGAAAATTAATTTACATAAGTATTCACACCCCTGAGTCGATACATGTTAGAATCACCTTTTGATTCTTTCTGGTTAGAATCACCTTTTGATTCTTTCTGGTTAGAATCACCTTTTGATTCTTTCTGGTTAGAATCACCTTTTGATTCTTTCTGGTTAGAATCACCTTTTGATTCTTTCTGGTTAGAATCGCCTTTTTGAGTCTTTCTGGTTAGAATCACCTTTTGATTCTTTCTGGTTAGAATCACCTTTTGATTCTTTCTGGTTAGAATCACCTTTTGATTCTTTCTGGTTAGAATCACCTTTTGATTCTTTCTGGTTAGAATCACCTTTTGATTCTTTCTGGTTAGAATCACCTTTTGATTCTTTCTGGTTAGAATCACCTTTTGATTCTTTCTGGTTAGAATCACCTTTTGATTCTTTCTGGTTAGAATCACCTTTTTGAGTCTTTCTGGTTAGAATCACCTTTTTGAGTCTTTCTGGTTAGAATCACCTTTTGAGTCGTTCTGGTTAGAATCACCTTTTGAGTCGTTCTGGTTAGAATCACCTTTTGAGTCTTTCTGGTTAGAATCACCTTTTGAGTCGTTCTGGTTAGAATCACCTTTTGATTCTTTCTGGTTAGAATCACCTTTTGATTCTTTCTGGTTAGAATCACCTTTTTGAGTCTTTCTGGTTAGAATCACCTTTTTGAGTCTTTCTGGTTAGAATCACCTTTTGAGTCGTTCTGGTTAGAATCACCTTTTGAGTCGTTCTGGTTAGAATCACCTTTTGAGTCTTTCTGGTTAGAATCACCTTTTGAGTCGTTCTGGTTAGAATCACCTTTTGAGTCTTTCTGGGTAAGTCTCTAAGAACTTTGCACACCTGGATTGTGCAATATTTCCACATTACTTTTAATAAAATTCTTCAAGCTCTGTCAAGTTGATTGTTGACAGTCATGTTTAAGTCTTGCCATAAGATTTTCAAGCCTCCGAAGCATTCAACTCCAGTGTATATTTGGCCTTGTGTTTTAGGTTATTGTCCTGTTGAAAAGTGAATTTGTCTCCAAGTGATTCTTGTTATCCTAAAAGGCTGTGTGTGTGTGTGTGTGTGTGTGTGTGTGTGTGTGTGTGTGTGTGTGTGTGTGTGTGTGTGTGCAGTCCTATGAGCCAGAGCTCCACCCAGCTGCCACCACAGGATCAAAACCCTCAAGGCCACCGTCCAGGTCTTCTCTACCGGCAGCCTTACCATCACAGGTACACACACACACACACACACCGTCCAGGTCTTCTCTACCGGCAGCCTTACCATCACAGGTACACACACACACACACACACACCGTCCAGGTCTTCTCTACCGGCAGCCTTACCATCACAGGTACACACACACACACACACACCGTCCAGGTCTTCTCTACCGGCAGCCTTACCATCACAGGTACACACACACACACACACACACCGCCCAGGTCTTCTCTACCGGCAGCCTTACCATCACAGGTACACACACACACACACCGTCCAGGTCTTCTCTACCGGCAGCCTTACCATCACAGGTACACACACACACACACACACACACACCGTCCAGGTCTTCTCTACCGGCAGCCTTACCATCACAGGTACACACACACACACACCGTCCAGCGACAGCCTTACCTTCACAGGTACACACACACACCGTACACAATCAAACTTTTACGTCTTTTCACTTTTGTGGAAACTTGAAAACCACACCCAACGCATTTCATATGACTAACTTTGTCTGTCTGTGTCTCGTCTGTCTGTCTCTCTCAGGACCAAATGTGCAGGCTGTAGCCACGGCTGTAGAGCACATCTACCCCATGCTGTTAGAGTGTCAGAAACCCCTCCGCAAATAACACACACGGAAAAACAAGAACGAAATGGAGAGAGAAAGACAGAGGCTAAAAAGCACCTCATCCATTGGATGCATTGTATTATCCTCAACTTGTCTGCCCCGGCAACAGTCTGGGCCTTTGTCCTGATTGGCTGGATTTGTCCAGGAAGTCAGAAAGGCAGCTTCCGTCCTCCTACTGTCCAATGACCTGTTGTCTTGGTGACAGCTACGCCCTCTGAACTTTGACCCTGGATGACCTCTACAGTATGACCTCTAACCTTTCACCTTTAGCAGCCAGCCAGCCAATGATGGCTGCTCCAGTGACTGATTCACACTAGAATGGGCAGGACTCTCCAAGCCAACCATTATTCCTTATTATTTTAGATTTGATGATGTCACGGGCTGTGTTCCAAATGGCAGCCTATTCCCTATATAGTGTACTACTTTCATGGGTCCTGGTCTAAAGTAGTGCACTATGTAGGGAATAGGGCTCTGGTCTAAAGTAGTGTACTTTATAGGGAATAGGGCCCTGGTCTAAAGTAGTGCACTATATAGGGAATAGGGCTCTGGTCATAGGCTGTCATTTGGAACACACACAAGGGTTTTAATGCATGGGCAGACAGACCATTCTTCAACATGACCTGTCCCACAGAACATGACAGACCAGTCTTCAACATGACCTGTCCCACAGAATGAGGGTTTTAACAGAACATGACATAACAGACATTTCCATAAGAAGCTTTGAAAGTCCCATTTGACCGTGATGTTGAACAGAGCCTTGTTTTTAGACCCTGTAGTCATCTGCTCTATTCAAATCACTGGGATTACAAAATTCCTGTAACTTTCCACCAATTCCCAGGTTCTCCGAAAATCTCGGTCGGACGATTCCAGATGACCTGTTTCTTCCATCCTTTCCTGGGAAAACTTCCTACTGTGATTTCTTGAAAACCTGGAGAATTCTGGGAGAGTTTCCGGTGTTACGCAACCCGACATGTCCCCCTTTAACCACAGATCAGATGTTTCCATCCACCTTGGTAGTCTTTTACTTGAGATGCGTCTTCTGGAAGATTCCGTCCGTGAGTTGTTCAGGCTGGGGCATTGAATACTTGACAGACAGGTGGTGGTTGTTGATCTGTGGAGAGAAACACCTGCTGGAATGGGAAATGCTTGTCCTATTCCTGTCCTGATTGTTGTATGGTTGGACTTTTTTTGTATTTTATAAATAAAATAACATTTTAAAAAAAGGGGAAAAAAGGAACGTAACAATAAAATAGGGTAATCATAGGAATTGATTGTCTATCTCTCTCTCTGTCTCTCTCTCTCTCTGTCTCTCTCGCTGTCTCTCTCTCGCTGTCTCTCTCTCGCTGTCTCTCTCGCTGTCTCTCTCTCTGTCTCTCTCTCGCTGTCTCTCTCGCTGTCTCTCTCGCTGTCTCTCTCTCGCTGTCTCTCTCTCGCTGTCTCTCTCTCGCTGTCTCTCTCACTGTCTCTCTCGCTGTCTCTCTCTCGCTGTCTGTCTCTCTCACTGTCTCTCTCTCGCTGTCTCTCTCTCTCACTGTCTCTCTCGCTGTCTCTCTCTCGCTGTCTCTCTCTCTCTCGCTGTCTCTCTCTCTCTGTCTCTCTCACTGTCTCTCTCTCGCTGTCTCTCTCGCTGTCTCTCTCGCTGTCTCTCTCTCTCACTGTCTCTCTCTCTCTCTCTCTCTCTCGCTGTCTCTCTCTCGCTGTCTCTCTCTCTCTCGCTGTCTCTCTCTCTCTCTCGCTGTCTCTCTCTCGCTGTCTCTCTCTCACTGTCTCTCGCTGTCTCTCTCTCGCTGTCTCTCTCTCTCTCGCTCTCTCTCTCGCTGTCTCTTTCTCTCTCTCACTGTCTCTCTCTTACTGTGCCTCTCTCTCGCTGTCTCTCTCTCTCACTGTCTCTCTCTCGCTGTCTCTCTCTCTCTCTCACTGTCTCTCTCTTACTGTGCCTCTCTCTCGCTGTCTCTCTCTCTCACTGTCTCTCTCTCGCTGTCTCTCTCTCTCGCTGTCTCTCACTGTCTCTCTCTCGCTGTCTCTCTCTCGCTGTCTCTCTCTCTCTGTCTCTCTCACTGTCTCTCTCTCGCTGTCTCTCTCGCTGTCTCTCTCTCTCGCTGTCTCTCTCTCTCACTGTCTCTCTCTCGCTGTCTCTCTCTCTCACTGTCTCTCTCGCTGTCTCTCTCTCTCTCGCTGTCTCTCTCTCGCTGTCTCTCTCTCTCTCTCGCTGTCTCTCTCTCTCTCTCGCTGTCTCTCTCTCGCTGTCTCTCTCTCACTGTCTCTCTCGCTGTCTCTCTCTCGCTGTCTCTCTCTCTCTCGCTGTCTCTCTCTCGCTGTCTCTTTCTCTCTCTCACTGTCTCTCTCTTACTGTGCCTCTCTCTCGCTGTCTCTCTCTCACTGTCTCTCTCTCACTGTCTCTCTCTTACTGTGCCTCTCTCTCGCTGTCTCTCTCTCACTGTCTCTCTCTCGCTGTCTCTCTCTCTCGCTGTCTCTCTCTGTCTCTCTCTCGCTGTCTCTCTCTCTCACTGTCTCTCTCGCTGTCTCTCTCTCGCTGTCTCTCTCGCTGTCTCTCTCTCACTGTCTCTCTCTTACTGTGCCTCTCTCTCGCTGTCTCTCTCTCGCTGTCTCTCTCGCTGTCTCTCTCTCACTGTCTCTCTCTTACTGTGCCTCTCTCTCGCTGTCTCTCTCTCGCTGTCTCTCTCGCTGTCTCTCTCTTACTGTGCCTCTCTCTCGCTGTCTCTCTCTCGCTGTCTCTCTCGCTGTCTCTCTCGCTGTCTCTCTCGCTGTCTCTCTCACTGTCTCTCTCGCTGTCTCTCTCTCACTGTCTCTCTCTTACTGTGCTCTCTCTCGCTGTCTCTCTCTCGCTGTCTCTCTCGCTGTCTCTCTCGCTGTCTCTCTCGCTGTCTCTCTCTCACTGTCTCTCTCTTACTGTGTCTCTCTCTCGCTGTCTCTCTCGCTGTCTCTCTCACTGTCTCTCTCTTACTGTGTCTCTCTCTCGCTGTCTCTCTCTCGCTGTCTCTCTCTCGCTGTCTCTCTCTCACTGTCTCTCTCTTACTGTGCCTCTCTCTCGCTGTCTCTCGCTGTCTCTCTCTCACTGGCTCTCTCTTACTGTGCCTGTCTCTTACTATGCCTCTCTCTTTCTCTCTCTCACTGTGTCTCTGTGTGTGTGAGGAGGGGGTTACAGTAACTTGGTCAGTGTTTCTTGGCTTTCTTATGTAAGAAGCAGACTAAAGTGCACTTTGGCCCCTATCTTGCCTAGTCTCATTCCCCAGGCAGTGGGCCTCCAGCACAGACCTCCTCCTTACCCAGCCTGCCCTGTGACACACTCCCTGGCCTTTTTTCAATTCCATTTGCTCACCGTCCATCCTCTCTCGTCTCTTTTTGAAAAAGCTCCAAGTTAATTGTTGAGAGTGAACGTGGAAGGAAATGTGTTTGTTTGAAATGAGAGGGTCCTCCTTCACTCACGCATCATGAGATGAATTATGTTTACAAGGGTGGATCCCCAAATAAATTACGTTTCCAGGAGGGTGGATCCCCAAATAAATTACGTTTCCAGGGGGGTGGATCCCCAAATAAATTACGTTTCCAGGAGGGTGGATCCCCAAATAAATTACGTTTCCAGGAGGGTGGATCCCCAAATAAATGTGTAAAGGGATCAAAACTTAATGAAGTTAGTTGTGAAATACCTTTTTACACGTTTTTTTTATTTTTACTATGAGCAGCGCATAGTTTTTAAATGTGTGCATGTTTTCTCTTCTGGTGGAACTGAGTCGGTATCTCAATGTTGAGTTAAAATATTAGAATACACACACGGTGCAGGTTTGAAATGTGGTTGTGCATCGGCAGTTCTTCCCCTATGTCAGTTCGTAGCTAGGTTTCCATCCAATTGGTGACATTTTCATGTAAATATTCTAAAATATGAGAATTTTCTCACCAGTGGTTGTGTTTCCATCAAACCAACATATTGCGGTTTTAAAAGTCCGTGTGTGATAACAGTGCGCGCACACAATTTCATTTTTCGCCTAAATTTTCAGGTACAGAATTTTTTTTGTAAACATCTAAAGTTCAATGTGTTTCCATCCATTTTCAACTTTACCGATTTTAGTTTTGTCACAAACTGTTGCGTTTTAAATAGCGAATGTGCCCACTGGTCCTGCCACGTGCTCTGGTCAACAGCTGGCGGACACAGTACGGGTGGGTTTATCTACATGAGATTATGGATAAGAGCAAGAATATTTGTATTCTGTCAAACGGCAGTCAAGCATCGATCATCATGTCACCAGAATCAGACCCTCGATATTTATTGGAAAGGAGCATCAAGCTCATCACAGTGCACTTTCACCAGCCTGTGAAGTTCATCATCATTTATTTCATCTGTAGTCTACTAAACTGCATGCTTTCCCGAGTCGTAGTGGGAGGACCACACACCATATCATCGCCTGACTCCAAATTGACTTCGATACGATGGTTATTATATCAATATTTGCGCATGAAGGTGTTTCCACCGCCATTTTGCGCATAATTAGGTTTCCCGACGCAACAAGATCCCACCACGTCAAACGAACAAATTCTGTCGCCACTTTCTGTTTCCATCACAACTGTCGTGATTTCATTTTTGGTTCCTGACAGTCACTCAATTAGCTCATGTCAGCCAACCTGTTTTATATTGGTAAGTTGGTCTAGCCAGCTATCGAAACTTGTAGTAATCATGGTCAAATTACCGACCAGTGGCCCCTATTTTATGTTGTTATTCACTAGAACTCAGATATATTATTCAGAATTGCAAATGTTTCTCTCTACCCTATGGCAAAATTAGTAGAATTGCAGACAATTAGCTACGAAATGTGATTTTCTCTCTCCGCTGTCAAGGGATACTAAAATGTTTTGCTCACAAGGTGGTGGTGGGACCCCCCCAATAAAATGTCACGTAGGGCCCATAAATGCAAGGGCCTGCGCTGACTGTATGTGTGGGTATTGATGTGGGTAAGCAGACTCACGGCCCCCTTATTATGTTCAGATTGCCCTACACCAAGTTGTTACCCGGTGGTGTGGTGGCGTTACCTGGAGCTATGAACAATCTGCATATTACAATGCTTATACGGTGAAGTATGAATCATGTCAAGGACGAAAAGTAGACAAAAGCAACACCTTAAACACACACAAACTCTGCTTCGACAAGGAACAAACCAACTAAGCGCAAACACACAATATTGTCCATGGCTATATTATTAGCGCAGAATTTGTCAGAGGCGCAGCATCGCATGACTTCCGGGAATGCTTGCAAACAGATCAAGCACGCTGGGTTTTGGGGTTAGTGAAGTCTATAGAGTACCACAGTATGAGTCATAATACCCATAAAACCTAGCGGTCAAACATAAATAGTTCCAATCATTTTTTTCACCACACATTTTTCCCCCCAGT
The DNA here is from genome assembly GCF_018296145.1 of Oncorhynchus tshawytscha. Classification (NCBI taxonomy): domain Eukaryota; kingdom Metazoa; phylum Chordata; class Actinopteri; order Salmoniformes; family Salmonidae; genus Oncorhynchus; species Oncorhynchus tshawytscha. The sequence goes on along the minus strand of NC_056446.1, from coordinate 43,477,316 downwards.
AAATAGATATGGAATAAATGGAAGTCACCGTGTATGAGAGAGATTTTTTTTTTGACGGCCTGCTCATGCGCATAATCGCCTGAGACGACAGCTAGACCCGATGACCAGTTTAGCTACCCAACCGCGCCATGACGCACCTGTGAAGCTAGCCACAATAAGGATGAGTCATAATCGTGGAATTTGCGGTTTGCCTTCAAAATAAACGTTTTTTAAACGGTTACAAATAGTGGAATCATGCCATATTTGGATTATATAATGCTAAACAAGGTCGGAATGTTGTTATATATATATATATATATATATATATATATATATATATATATACATTTTAAACAAAAGACAATAATTTGTTAATTTGACACAAAAATAAATCTGAAATCGCACTGTGGCTGTGTTAGACTAAATAATTGCATTGGGGGCATATTTATATGCACTGTATGGCCTATGGCTGTTGCACCAATGAAATCCGCCTACTCAGTGACACTCCAAAGAACACACCCACTCAGGACGTGACCGCGAATTATGGGCTACGAGGTTGGCTGAATGTACCTACTGTTGGTGCAGAAAACCGGCAAGAATACGATTACTGCACCATTTGTATCAGTTCGCTCTGTGTCACTCTCACTGACAAATTCAGTCCCACACTGAGAGAGACCTGTGTATTCTCCTTACCAGAGTTGTTCGGCTGTGATACACCTCGTTTTATTACTGAGTGACAACTGTAACAGCAGGCTAGTGGTGTTATCGCCACACCAGTGCCAGAATGGTAACTCATGGTAGAATAACACCAACAGGTTTCCCAGAATGTTAACTCATGGTAGAATAACACCAACAGGTTTCCCAGAATGGTAACTCATGGTAGAATAACACCAACAGGTTTCCCAGAATGTTAACTCATGGTAGAATAACACCAACAGGTTTCCCAGAATGTTAACTCATGGTAGAATAACACCAACAGGTTTCCCAGAATGTTAACTCATGGTAGAATAACACCAACAGGTTTCCCAGAATGTTAACTCATGGTAGAATAACACCAACAGGTTTCCCAGAATGGTAACTCATGGTAGAATAACACCAACAGGTTTCCCAGAATGTTAACTCATGGTAGAATAACACCAACAGGTTTCCCAGAATGTTAACTCATGGTAGAATAACACCAACAGGTTTCCCAGAATGTTAACTCATGGTAGAATAACACCAACACACATCACAACAACTTTTTGAGGCATCTGTACTTTTATTATTTATATTTTTGGCAACCTCACTACAATTCTTAAAGAAAAGAACATCCCTGGTCATCCCTACTGCCTCTGATCTGGTGGACTCACTAAACAGAGAACATCCCTGGTCATCCCTACTGCCTCTGATCTGGTGGACTCACTAAACAGAGAACATCCCTGGTCATCCCTACTGCCTCTGATCTGGAGGACTCACTACTGCCTCTGATCTGGAGGACTCACGAAACAGAGAACATCCCTGGTCATCCCTACTGCCTCTGATCTGGCACACTCACTAAACAGAGAACATTCCTGGTCATCCCTACTGCCTCTGATCTGGGGGACTCACTAAACAGAGAACATCCCTGGTCATCCCTACTGCCTCTGATCTGGCACACTCACTAAACAGAGAACATCCCTGGTAATCTCTACTGCCTCTGATTTGGAGGACTCACTAAACAGAGAACATCCCTGGTCATCCCTACTGCCTCTGATTTGGAGGACTCACTAAACAGAGAACATCCCTGGTCATCCCTACTGCCTCTGATCTGGGGGACTCACTAAACAGAGAACATCCCTGGTCATCCCTACTGCCTCTGATCTGGAGGACTCACTAAACAGAGAACATCCCTGGTCATCCCTACTGCCTCTGATCTGGGGGACTCACTAAACAGAGAACATCCCTGGTCATCCCTACTGCCTCTGATCTGGAGGACTCACTAAACAGAGAACATCCCTGGTCATCCCTACTGCCTCTGATCTGGGGGACTCACTAAACAGAGAACATCCCTGGTCATCCCTACTGCCTCTGATCTGGAGGACTCACTAAACAGAGAACATCCCTGGTCATCCCTACTGCCTCTGATCTGGCACACTCACTAAACAGAGAACATCCCTGGTAATCTCTACTGCCTCTGATTTGGAGGACTCACTAAACAGAGAACATCCCTGGTCATCCCTACTGCCTCTGATTTGGAGGACTCACTAAACAGAGAACATCCCTGGTCATCCCTACTGCCTCTGATCTGGGGGACTGCCTCTGATTTGGAGGACTCACTAAACAGAGAACATCCCTGGTCATCCCTACTGCCTCTGATCTGGTGGACTCACTAAACAGAGAACATCCCTGGTCATCCCTACTGCCTCTGATCTGGAGGACTCTCTGACTAGGACTCACTAAACAGAGAACATCCCTGGTCATCCCTACTGCCTCTGATCTGGGGACTCACTAAACAGAGAACATCCCTGGTCATCCCTACTGCCTCTGATCTGGTGGACTCACTAAACAGAGAACATCCCTGGTCATCCCTACTGCCTCTGATCTGGAGGACTCACAAAACAGAGAACATCCCTGGTCATCCCTACTGCCTCTGATCTGGAGGACTCACTAAACAGAGAACATCCCTGGTCATCCCTACTGCCTCTGATCTGGAGGACTCACTAAACAGAGAACATCCCTGGTCATCCCTACTGCCTCTGATCTGGAGGACTCACTAAACAGAGAACATCCCTGGTCATCCCTACTGCCTCTGATTTGGAGGACTCACTAAACAGAGAACATCCCTGGTCATCCCTACTGCCTCTGATCTGGGGGACTCACTAAACAGAGAACATCCCTGGTCATCCCTACTGCCTCTGATCTGGTGGACTCACTAAACAGAGAACATCCCTGGTCATCCCTACTGCCTCTGATCTGGGGGACTCACTAAACAGAGAACATCCCTGGTCATCCCTACTGCCTCTGATCTGGGGACTCACTAAACAGAGAACATCCCTGGTCATCCCTACTGCCTCTGATCTGGCAGGACTCACTAAACAGAGAACATCCCTGGTCATCTCTACTGCCTCTGATCTGGAGGACTCACTAAACAGAGAACATCCCTGGTCATCCCTACTGCCTCTGATTTGGAGGACTCACTAAACAGAGAACATCCCTGGTCATCCCTACTGCCTCTGATCTGGGGGACTCACTAAACAGAGAACATCCCTGGTCATCCCTACTGCCTCTGATCTGGCAGGACTCACTAAACAGAGAACAGCCCTGGTCATCCCTACTGCCTCTGATTTGGGGGACTCACTAAACAGAGAACATCCCTGGTCATCCCTACTGCCTCTGATCTGGGGACTCACTAAACAGAGAACATCCCTGGTCATCCCTACTGCCTCTGATCTGGTGGACTCACTAAACAGAGAACATCCCTGGTCATCCTCTGATCTGGAGGACTCACTCTGCCTCTGATCTGGAGGACTCACTAAACAGAGAACATCCCTGGTCATCCCTACTGCCTCTGATCTGGTGGACTCACTAAACAGAGAACATCCCTGGTCCTCCCTACTGCCTCTGATCTGGAGGACTCACTAAACAGAGAACATCCCTGGTCATCCCTACTGCCTCTGATCTGGTGGACTCACTAAACAGAGAACATCCCTGGCCATCCCTACTGCCTCTGATTTGGAGGACTCACTAAACAGAGAACATCCCTGGTCATCCCTACTGCCTCTGATCTGGGGGACTCACTAAACAGAGAACATCCCTGGTCATCCCTACTGCCTCTGATCTGGAGGACTCACTAAACAGAGAACATCCCTGGTCATCCCTACTGCCTCTGATTTGGAGGACTCACTAAACAGAGAACATCCCTGGTCATCTCTACTGCCTCTGATTTGGAGGACTCACTAAACAGAGAACATCCCTGGTCATCCCTACTGCCTCTGATTTGGGGCACTCACTAAACAGAGAACATCCCTGGTCATCCCTACTGCCTCTGATCTGGGGGACTCACTAAACAGAGAACATCCCTGGTCATCCCTACTGCCTCTGATTTGGGGGACTCACTAAACAGAGAACATCCCTGGTCATCCCTACTGCCTCTGATCTGGAGGACTCACTAAACAGAGAACATCCCTGGTCATCCCTACTGCCTCTGATCTGGGGACTCACTAAACAGAGAACATCCCTGGTCATCCCTACTGCCTCTGATCTGGGGGACTCACTAAACAGAGAACATCCCTGGTCATCCCTACTGCCTCTGATCTGGTGGACTCACTAAACAGAGAACATCCCTGGTCATCCCTACTGCCTCTGATCTGGAGGACTGATCTGGAGGACTAAACAGAGAACATCCCTGGTCATCCCTACTGCCTCTGATCTGGAGGACTCACTAAACAGAGAACATCCCTGGTCATCCCTACTGCCTCTGATCTGGAGGACTCACTAAACAGAGAACATCCCTGGTCATCTCTACTGCCTCTGATCTGGAGGACTCACTAAACAGAGAACATCCCTGGCCATCCCTACTGCCTCTGATTTGGAGGACTCACTAAACAGAGAACATCCCTGGTCATCCCTACTGCCTCTGATCTGGGGGACTCACTAAACAGAGAACATCCCTGGTCATCCCTACACTCTCTGATCTGGAGGACTCACTAAACAGAGAACATCCCTGGTCATCCCTACTGCCTCTGATTTGGAGGACTCACTAAACAGAGAACATCCCTGGTCATCCCTACTGCCTCTGATCTGGGGGACTCACTAAACAGAGAACATCCCTGGTCATCCCTACTGCCTCTGATCTGGTCATCCCTACTGCCTCTGATCTGGACTCACTAAACAGAGAACATCCCTGGTCATCCCTACTGCCTCTGATCTGGGGGACTCACTAAACAGAGAACATCCCTGGTCATCCCTACTGCCTCTGATCTGGAGGACTCACTAAACAGAGAACATCCCTGGTCATCCCTACTGCCTCTGATCTGGAGGACTCACTAAACAGAGAACATCCCTGGTCATCCCTACTGCCTCTGATCTGGAGGACTCACTAAACAGAGAACATCCCTGGTCATCCCTACTGCCTCTGATTTGGGGACTCACTAAACAGAGAACATCCCTGGTCATCCCTACTGCCTCTGATCTGGGGGACTCACTAAACAGAGAACATCCCTGGTCATCCCTACTGCCTCTCATCTGGGGGACTCACTAAACAGAGAACATCCCTGGTCATCCCTACTGCCTCTGATCTGGTGGACTCACTACTGCCTCTGATCTGGGGGACTCACTAAACAGAGAACATCCCTGGCCATCCCTACACTCTCTGATCTGGAGGACTCACTAAACAGAGAACATCCCTGGTCATCCCTACACTCTCTGATCTGGAGGACTCACTAAACAGAGAACATCCCTGGTCATCCCTACTGCCTCTGATCTGGTGGATCACTAAACAGAGAACATCCCTGGTCATCCCTACTGCCTCTGATTTGGAGGACTCACTAAACAGAGAACATCCCTGGTCATCCCTACTGCCTCTGATCTGGGGGACTCACTAAACAGAGAACATCCCTGGTCATCCCTACTGCCTCTGATCTGGTGGACTCACTAAACAGAGAACATCCCTGGTCATCCCTACTGCCTCTGATCTGGGGGACTCACTAAACAGAGAACATCCCTGGTCATCCCTACTGCCTCTGATCTGGCACACTCACTAAACAGAGAACATCCCTGGTCATCCCTACTGCCTCTGATCTGGAGGACTCACTAAACAGAGAACATCCCTGGTCATCCCTACTGCCTCTGATTTGGAGGACTCACTAAACAGAGAACATCCCTGGTCATCCCTACTGCCTCTGATCTGGGGGACTCACTAAACAGAGAACATCCCTGGTCATCCCTACTGCCTCTGATTTGGAGGACTCACTAAACAGAGAACATCCCTGGTCATCCCTACTGCCTCTGATTTGGAGGACTCACTAAACAGAGAACATCCCTGGTCATCCCTACTGCCTCTGATTTGGAGGACTCACTAAACAGAGAACATCCCTGGTCATCCCTACTGCCTCTGATCTGGGGGACTCACTAAACAGAGAACATCCCTGGTCATCACTACTGTCTCTGATCTGGGGGACTCACTAAACAGAGAACATCCCTGGTCATCACTACTGCCTCTGATCTGGAGGACTCACTAAACAGAGAACATCCCTGGTCATCACTACTGCCTCTGATCTGGTGGACTCACTAAACAGAGAACATCCCTGGTCATCCCTACTGCCTCTGATTTGGAGGACTCACTAAACAGAGAACATCCCTGGTCATCCCTACTGCCTCTGATCTGGAGGACTCACTAAACAGAGAACATCCCTGGTCATCCCTACTGCCTCTGATTTGGAGGACTCACTAAACAGAGAACATCCCTGGTCATCCCTACTGCCTCTGATCTGGGGGACTCACTAAACAGAGAACATCCCTGGTCATCCCTACTGCCTCTGATCTGGAGGACTCACTAAACAGAGAACATCCCTGGTCATCCCTACTGCCTCTGATCTGGCACACTCACTAAACAGAGAACATCCCTGGTAATCTCTACTGCCTCTGATTTGGAGGACTCACTAAACAGAGAACATCCCTGGTCATCCCTACTGCCTCTGATTTGGAGGACTCACTAAACAGAGAACATCCCTGGTCATCCCTACACTGTCTGATCTGGAGGACTCACTAAACAGAGAACATCCCTGGTCATCCCTACTGCCTCTGATTTGGGGCACTCACTAAACAGAGAACATCCCTGGTCATCCCTACTGCCTCTGATCTGGGGGACTCACTAAACAGAGAACATCCCTGGTCATCCCTACTGCCTCTGATCTGGTGGACTCACTAAACAGAGAACATCCCTGGTCATCCCTACTGCCTCTGATCTGGAGGACTCACTACTGCCTCTGATCTGGCAGACTCACTAAACAGAGAACATCCCTGGTCATCCCTACTGCCTCTGATCTGGGGGACTCACTAAACAAAGAACATCCCTGGTCATCCCTACTGGCTCTGATCTGGCACACTCACGAAACAGAGAACATCCCTGGTCATCCCTACTGCCTCTGATCTGGCAGGACTCACTAAACAGAGAACATCCCTGGTCATCCCTACTGCCTCTGATTTGGAGGACTCACTAAACAGAGAACATCCCTGGTCATCCCTACTGCCTCTGATCTGGTCATCCCTACTGCCTCTGGGGACTCACTAAACAGAGAACATCCCTGGTCATCCCTACTGGCTCTGATCTGGGGACTCACTAAACAGAGAACAGCCCTGGTCATCCCTACTGCCTCTGATCTGGCACACTCACTAAACAGAGAACATCCCTGGTAATCTCTACTGCCTCTGATTTGGAGGACTCACTAAACAGAGAACATCCCTGGTCATCCCTACTGCCTCTGATTTGGGGCACTCACTAAACAGAGAACATCCCTGGTCATCCCTACTGCCTCTGATCTTTGGGGACTCACTAAACAGAGAACATCCCTGGTCATCCCTACTGCCTCTGATTTGGGGCACTCACTAAACAGAGAACATCCCTGGTCATCCCTACACTGCCTCTGATCTGGAGGACTCACTAAACAGAGAACATCCCTGGTCATCCCTACTGCCTCTGAACTGGTGGACTCACTAAACAGAGAACATCCCTGGTCATCCCTACTGCCTCTGATCTGGAGGACTCACTAAACAGAGAACATCCCTGGTCATCCCTACTGCCTCTGATTTGGGGCACTCACTAAACAGAGAACATCCCTGGTCATCCCTACTGCCTCTGATCTGGGGGACTCACTAAACAGAGAACATCCCTGGTCATCCCTACTGCCTCTGATCTGGGGGACTCACTAAACAGAGAACATCCCTGGTCATCCCTACTGCCTCTGATCTGGCACACTCACTAAACAGAGAACATCCCTGGTAATCCCTACTGCCTCTGATTTGGAGGACTCACTAAACAGAGAACATCCCTGGTCATCCCTACTGCCTCTGATCTGGGGGACTCACTAAACAGAGAACATCCCTGGTCATCCCTACTGGCTCTGATCTGGCACACTCACTAAACAGAGAACATCCCTGGTCATCCCTACTGCCTCTGATCTGGCACACTCACTAAACAGAGAACATCCCTGGTAATCTCTACTGCCTCTGATTTGGAGGACTCACTAAACAGAGAACATCCCTGGTCATCCCTACTGCCTCTGATTTGGAGGACTCACTAAACAGAGAACATCCCTGGTCATCCCTACACTGTCTGATCTGGAGGACTCACTAAACAGAGAACATCCCTGGTCATCCCTACTGCCTCTGATTTGGGGCACTCACTAAACAGAGAACATCCCTGGTCATCCCTACTGCCTCTGATCTGGGGGACTCACTAAACAGAGAACATCCCTGGTCATCCCTACTGCCTCTGATCTGGTGGACTCACTAAACAGAGAACATCCCTGGTCATCCCTACTGCCTCTGATCTGGAGGACTCACTACTGCCTCTGATCTGGAGGACTCACTAAACAGAGAACATCCCTGGTCATCCCTACTGCCTCTAATCTGGTGGACTCACTAAACAGAGAACATCCCTGGTCTCCCTACTGCCTCTGATCTGGAGGACTCACTAAACAGAGAACATCCCTGGTCATCCCTACTGCCTCTGATCTGGCAGGACTCACTAAACAGAGAACATCCCTGGTCATCCCTACTGCCTCTGATTTGGAGGACTCACTAAACAGAGAACATCCCTGGTCATCCCTACTGCCTCTGATCTGGAGGACTCACTAAACAGAGAACATCCCTGGTCATCCCTACTGCCTCTGATCTGGCACACTCACTAAACAGAGAACATCCCTGGTAATCTCTACTGCCTCTGATTTGGAGGACTCACTAAACAGAGAACATCCCTGGTCATCCCTACTGCCTCTGATTTGGAGGACTCACTAAACAGAGAACATCCCTGGTCATCCCTACTGCCTCTGATCTGGGGGACTCACTAAACAGAGAACATCCCTGGTCATCCCTACTGTCTGATCTGGAGGACTCACTAAACAGAGAACATCCCTGGTCATCCCTACTGCCTCTGATTTGGAGGACTCACTAAACAGAGAACATCCCTGGTCATCCCTACTGCCTCTGATCTGGAGGACTCACTAAACAGAGAACATCCCTGGTCATCACTACTGTCTCTGATCTGGGGGACTCACTAAACAGAGAACATCCCTGGTCATCACTACTGCCTCTGATCTGGAGGACTCACTAAACAGAGAACATCCCTGGTCATCCCTACTGCCTCTGATCTGGGGGACTCACTAAACAGAGAACATCCCTGGTCATCCCTACTGCCTCTGATTTGGAGGACTCACTAAACAGAGAACATCCCTGGTCATCCCTGCTGCCTCTGATCTGGGGGACTCACTAAACAGAGAACATCCCTGGTCATCCCTACTGCCTCTGATCTGGTGGACTCACTAAACAGAGAACATCCCTGGTCATCCCTACTGCCTCTGATCTGGGGGACTCACTAAACAGAGAACATCCCTGGTCATCCCTACTGGCTCTGATCTGGCACACTCACGAAACAGAGAACATCCCTGGTCATCCCTACTGCCTCTGATCTGGCACACTCACTAAACAGAGAACATCCCTGGTCATCTCTACTGCCTCTGATTTGGAGGACTCACTAAACAGAGAACATCCCTGGTCATCCCTACACTGTCTGATCTGGAGGACTCACTAAACAGAGAACATCCCTGGTCATCCCTACTGCCTCTGATTTGGGGCACTCACTAAACAGAGAACATCCCTGGTCATCCCTACTGCCTCTCATCTGGAGGACTCACTACTGCCTCTGATCTGGAGGACTCACGAAACAGAGAACATCCTGGTCATCCCTACTGCCTCTGATCTGGTGGACTCACTAAACAGAGAACATCCCTGGTCATCCCTACTGCCTCTGATCTGGGGGACTCACTAAACAGAGAACATCCCTGGTCATCCCTACTGTCTGATCTGGAGGACTCACTAAACAGAGAACATCCCTGGTCATCCCTACTGCCTCTGATTTGGAGGACTCACTAAACAGAGAACATCCCTGGTCATCCCTACTGCCTCTGATCTGGGGGACTCACTAAACAGAGAACATCCCTGGTCATCCCTACTGCCTCTGATCTGGAGGACTCACTAAACAGAGAACATCCCTGGTCATCACTACTGTCTCTGATCTGGGGGACTCACTAAACAGAGAACATCCCTGGTCATCCCTACTGCCTCTGATCTGGAGGACTCACTAAACAGAGAACATCCCTGGTCATCACTACTGCCTCTGATCTAGTGGACTCACTAAACAGAGAACATCCCTGGTCATCCCTACTGGCTCTGATCTGGCACACTCACGAAACAGAGAACATCCCTGGTCATCCCTACTGCCTCTGATCTGGCACACTCACTAAACAGAGAACATCCCTGGTAATCTCTACTGCCTCTGATCTGGTGGACTGACTAAACAGAGAACATCCCTGGTCATCCCTACTGCCTCTGATCTGGAGGACTCACTACTGCCTCTGATCTGGAGGACTCACTAAACAGAGAACATCCCTGGTCATCCCTACTGCCTCTAATCTGGTGGACTCACTAAACAGAGAACATCCCTGGTCATCCCTACTGCCTCTGATCTGGAGGACTCACTAAACAGAGAACATCCCTGGTCATCCCTACTGCCTCTAATCTGGTGGACTCACTAAACAGAGAACATCCCTGGTCATCCCTACTGCCTCTGATCTGGGGGACTCACTAAACAGAGAACATCCCTGGTCATCCCTACTGCCTCTGATCTGGAGGACTCACTAAACAGAGAACATCCCTGGTCATCACTACTGTCTCTGATCTGGGGGACTCACTAAACAGAGAACATCCCTGGTCATCACTACTGCCTCTGATCTGGAGGACTCACTAAACAGAGAACATCCCTGGTCATCACTACTGCCTCTGATCTAGTGGACTCACTTAACAGAGAACATCCCTGGTCATCCCTACTGTCTCTGATTTGGAGGACTCACTAAACAGAGAACATCCCTGGTCATCCCTACTGCCTCTGATCTGGGGGACTCACTAAACAGAGAACATCCCTGGTCATCCCTACTGCCTCTGATCTGGAGGACTCACTAAACAGAGAACATCCCTGGTCATCCCTACTGCCTCTGATTTGGAGGACTCACTAAACAGAGAACATCCCTGGTCATCCCTACTGCCTCTGATCTGGGGGACTCACTAAACAGAGAACATCCCTGGTCATCCCTACTGCCTCTGATCTGGGGGACTCACTAAACAGAGAACATCCCTGGTCATCCCTACTGCCTCTGATCTGGAGGACTCACTAAACAGAGAACATCCCTGGTCATCACTACTGTCTCTGATCTGGGGGACTCACTAAACAGAGAACATCCCTGGTCATCACTACTGTCTCTGATCTGGAGGACTCACTAAACAGAGAACATCCCTGGTCATCACTACTGCCTCTGATCTGGAGGAACATCCCTGGTCATCCCTACTGCCTCTGATCTGGAGGACTCACTAAACAGAGAACATCCCTGGTCATCCCTACTGCCTCTGATCTGGAGGACTCACTAAACAGAGAACATCCCTGGCCATCCCTACTGCCTCTGATTTGGAGGACTCACTAAACAGAGAACATCCCTGGTCATCCCTACTGTCTCTGATCTGGGGGACTCACTAAACAGAGAACATCCCTGGTCATCCCTACTGCCTCTGATCTGGAGGACTCACTAAACAGAGAACATCCCTGGTCATCACTACTGTCTCTGATCTGGGGGACTCACTAAACAGAGAACATCCCTGGTCATCACTACTGCCTCTGATCTGGAGGACTCACTAAACAGAGAACATCCCTGGTCATCACTACTGTCTCTGATCTGGAGGACTCACTAAACAGAGAACATCCCTGGTCATCCCTACTGCCTCTGATCTGGGGGACTCACTAAACAGAGAACATCCCTGGTCATCACTACTGCCTCTGATCTAGTGGACTCACTTAACACAAATGCTTCATTCGTAAAGGATGCTGGACAGAACCTGTCGGGCTCAGAGGTTTATATGTCCATGCAGAATATAGTAAATATTTAATGCAGTACATTCTGATTAAGGGCCGATTTATGTCTGTTTTTCAACTTTAACCCTCTTCCTCAAACATGTATGTTACTGTGTGTTGTTACCAGATTTGTCAAGTGAATACAGGCCGCAGGCGGACGGGTCAGAAGGTTGTGTGAACTGGGGAGGTCTGTGTTCTGGGAAACAAGGCTACATAAAAAAGATTACTAGTAGTAGCCCAGTTCAACATCAGTTCACCGTCTCACCTCATGGGATGTTCTCCGGCCAGCTCTCTGGGATGTTCTCCGGCCAGCACTCTGGGATGTTCTCCAGCAGCTTCCAGAACACTCTCTGCCCCACCATGTCTGAGCTCGTGCAGGAGGAGAAGCTAGGGGCCAGCACCTCAAACAGTCCCGAGTGGTGCAGCAGTCTAAGGCACTGCATCTCAGTGCTAGAGGCGTCACTACAGATCCTGGTTCGATTCCAGGCTGTATCACAACCGGCCGTGATTGGGAGTCCCATAGGGCAGCACATAATTGGCCCAGCGTCATCCAGTTTAGGGTTTGGACGGGGTAGGCCATCATTATTGGGGCGGCAGGGTAGCCTAGTGGTTAGAGCGTTAGACTAGTAACCGGAAGGTTGCAAGTTCAAATCCCCGAGCTGACAAGGTCAAAAATCTGAACAGGCAGTTAACCCACTGTTCCTAGGCCGTCATTGAAAATAAGAATTTGTTCTTAACTGACTTGCCTAGTTAAATAAATACAAATTAAATTAAAAACCCTGCAGAAAGAGACATACAATTATGTAACTCTTCAGATGACTGGAAAAGTATTGCAGGAGGACAGGAGAGGACACTACTAGTACTCAGGACAGGGAGAGGACACTACTAGTAATCAGGACAGGGAGAGGACACTACTAGTACTCAGGACAGGGAGAGGACACTATTAGTACTCCGGACAGGGAGAGGACACTATTTGTACTCAGCACAGGGAGAGGACACTATTTGTACTCAGCACAGGGAGAGGACACTATTAGTACTCAGCACAGGGAGAGGACACTATTAGTACTCAGGACAGGGAGAGGACACTATTAGTACTCCGGACAGGGAGAGGACACTATTTGTACTCAGGACAGGGAGAGGACACTATTAGTACTCCAGACAGGAGAGGACACTACTAGTACTCAGGACAGGGAGAGGACACTATTAGTACTCCGGACAGGGAGAGGACACTATTTGTACTCAGCACAGGGAGAGGACACTATTAGTACTCCGGACAGGGAGAGGACACTATTTGTACTCAGGTGAGTTTACAACCAAGTCATTGATGTTGTGATGATATATGTGGATTTATGCCAATGTTTTTGACTGTGTCCAGCTGCTGTATGTGATGCAGAGATACAGAGCTCTACTGTAGATATAACATCTCCAACACTCCAACACAGTATTCATATCATCAGAGATACAGAGCTCTACTCTAGATATAACACCTCCAACACTCCAACACAGTATTCATATCATCAGAGATACAGAGCTCTACTCTAGATATAACACCTCCAACACTCCAACACAGTATTCATATCATCAGAGATACAGAGCTCTACTCTACGGTCTCCTAATAAATCACATCAGCCAGTGGTCCGGGTCACGGTCTCCTAATATATCACATCAGCCAGTGGTCTGGGTCACGGTCTCCTAATATGTCACATCAGCCAGTGGTCTGGGTCACGGTCTCCTAATATATCACATCAGCCAGTGGTCCGGGTCACGGTCTCCTAATATATCACATCAGCCAGTGGTCCGGGTCACGGTCTCCTAATATATCACATCAGCCAGTGGTCCGGGTCACGGTCTCCTAATATATCACATCAGCCAGTGGTCTGGGTCACGGTCTCCTAATGAATCACATCAGCCAGTGGTCCGGGTCACGGTCTCCTAATATATCACATCAGCCAGTGGTCTGGGTCACGGTCTCCTAATATATCACATCAGCCAGTGGTCTGGGTCACGGTCTCCTAATATATCACATCAGCCAGTGGTCTGGGTCACAGTCTCCTAATAAATCACATCAGCCAGTGGTCCGGGTCACGGTCTCCTAATATATCACATCAGCCAGTGGTCTGGGTCACGGTCTCCTAATATATCACATCAGCCAGTGGTCTGGGTCACGGTCTCCTAATATATCACATCAGCCAGTGGTCTGGGTCACAGTCTCCTAATAAATCACATCAGCCAGTGGTCCGGGTCACGGTCTCCTAATATATCACATCAGCCAGTGGTCTGGGTCACGGTCTCCCTAATGAATCACATCAGCCAGTGGTCTGGGTCACGGTCTCCTAATGAATCACATCAGCCAGTGGTCTGGGTCACGGTCTCCTAATATATCACAACAGCCAGTGGTCTGGGTCACGGTCTCCCTAATATATCACATCAGCCAGTAGTCCGGGTCACGGTCTCCTAATAAATCACATCAGCCAGTGGTCTGGGTCACAGTCTCCTAATATATCACATCAGCCAGTGGTCCGGGTCACGGTCTCCTAATAAATCACATCAGCCAGTGGTCCGGGTCACGGTCTCCTAATATATCACATCAGCCAGTGGTCTGGGTCACGGTCTCCTAATATATCACATCAGCCAGTGGTCTGGGTCACGGTCTCCTAATATATCACATCAGCCAGTGGTCTGGGTCACGGTCTCCAAATATATCACATCAGCCAGTGGTCTGGGTCACGGTCTCCTAATATATCACATCAGCCAGTGGTCTGGGTCACGGTCTCCTAATATATCACATCAGCCAGTGGTCCGGGTCACGGTCTCCTAATATATCACATCAGCCAGTGGTCTGGGTCACGGTCTCCTAATATATCACATCAGCCAGTGGTCCGGGTCACGGTCTCCTAATATATCACATCAGCCAGTGGTCTGGGTCACGGTCTCCTAATATATCACATCAGCCAGTGGTCCGGGTCACGGTCTCCTAATATATCACATCAGCCAGTGGTCCGGGTCACGGTCTCCTAATATATCACATCAGCCAGTGGTCGGGTCACGGTCTCCTAATATATCACATCAGCCAGTGGTCCGGGTCACGGTCTCCTAATATATCACATCAGCCAGTGGTCTGGGTCACGGTCTCCTAATATATCACATCAGCCAGTGGTCCGGGTCACGGTCTCCCTAATATATCACATCAGCCAGTGGTCTGGGTCACGGTCTCCTAATATATCACATCAGCCAGTGGTCTGGGTCACGGTCTCCTAATATATCACATCAGCCAGTGGTCTGGGTCACGGTCTCCTAATATATCACATCAGCCAGTGGTCTGGGTCACAGTCTCCTAATATATCACATCAGCCAGTGGTCCGGGTCACGGTCTCCTAATATATCACATCAGCCAGTGGTCTGGGTCACGGTCTCCTAATATATCACATCAGCCAGTGGTCCGGGTCACGGTCTCCCTAATATATCACATCAGCCAGTGGTCTGGGTCACGGTCTCCTAATATATCACATCAGCCAGTGGTCCGGGTCACGGTCTCCTAATATATCACATCAGCCAGTGGTCCGGGTCACGGTCTCCTAATATATCACATCAGCCAGTGGTCGGGTCACGGTCTCCCTAATATATCACATCAGCCAGTGGTCCGGGTCACGGTCTCCTAATATATCACATCAGCCAGTGGTCTGGGTCACGGTCTCCTAATATATCACATCAGCCAGTGGTCGGGTCACGGTCTCCTAATATATCACATCAGCCAGTGGTCTGGGTCACGGTCTCCTAATATATCACATCAGCCAGTGGTCTGGGTCACGGTCTCCTAATATATCACATCAGCCAGTGGTCCGGGTCACGGTCTCCTAATATATCACATCAGCCAGTGGTCCGGGTCACGGTCTCCTAATATATCACATCAGCCAGTGGTCCGGGTCACGGTCTCTAATATATCACATCAGCCAGTGGTCTGGGTCACGGTCTCCTAATATATCACATCAGCCAGTGGTCCGGGTCACGGTCCCCTAATATATCACATCAGCCAGTGGTCCGGGTCACGGTGTCCTAATATATCACATCAGCCAGTGGTCCGGGTCACGGTGTCCTAATATATCACATCAGCCAGTGGTCTGGGTCACGGTCTCCTAATATATCACATCAGCCAGTGGTCCGGGTCACGGTCTCCTAATATATCACATCAGCCAGTGGTCTGGGTCACGGTCTCCCTAATATATCACATCAGCCAGTGGTCTGGGTCACGGTCTCCTAATATATCACATCAGCCAGTGGTCCGGGTCACGGTCTCCTAATATATCACATCAGCCAGTGGTCCGGGTCACGGTCTCCTAATATATCACATCAGCCAGTGGTCCGGGTCACGGTCTCCTAATATATCACATCAGCCAGTGGTCTGGGTCACGGTCTCCTAATATATCACATCAGCCAGTGGTCCGGGTCACGGTCTCCTAATATATCACATCAGCCAGTGGTCTGGGTCACGGTCTCCTAATATATCACATCAGCCAGTGGTCTGGGTCACGGTCTCCTAATATATCACATCAGCCAGTGGTCCGGGTCACGGTCTCCTAATATATCACATCAGCCAGTGGTCCGGGTCACGGTCTCCTAATATATCACATCAGCCAGTGGTCCGGGTCACGGTCTCCTAATATATCACATCAGCCAGTGGTCTGGGTCACGGTCTCCTAATATATCACATCAGCCAGTGGTCCGGGTCACGGTCTCCTAATATATCACATCAGCCAGTGGTCTGGGTCACGGTCTCCTAATATATCACATCAGCCAGTGGTCCGGGTCACGGTGTCCTAATATATCACATCAGCCAGTGGTCTGGGTCACGGTCTCCTAATATATCACATCAGCCAGTGGTCTGGGTCACGGTCTCCTAATATATCACATCAGCCAGTGGTCTGGGTCACAGTCTCCTAATATATCACATCAGCCAGTGGTCTGGGTCACGGTCTCCTAATATATCACATCAGCCAGTGGTTTGGGTCACGGTCTCCTAATAAATCACATCAGCCAGTGGTCTGGGTCATGGTCTCCTAATATATCACATCAGCCAGTGGTCTGGGTCATGGTCTCCTAATATATCACATCAGCCAGTGGTCTGGGTCATGGTCTCCTAATATATCACATCAGCCAGTGGTCTGGGTCACGGTCTCCTAATATATCACATCAGCCAGTGGTTTGGGTCACGGTCTCCTAATATATCACATCAGCCAGTGGTCTCAGTTGAGCATCATTTATTCCTGTTGCTGTTGTTAAATGGGAAACAGCACGTTAGTTGTGCAGGGCTTAATGATATGGGTGGCTGTCGATGGCATTCATCTGTAGCATGAAGACAACTGTGTTAGCAGTGGGCTTTTGTGACCATTACATCGGTGTATGCTAGCTAACACACTTATTTATAGTAATTATATGCCAAAGCACATTCCAGAGAGCCCCTCAATCCCTAACAGGTACCATATACCCACACATGTATAAATCAGTAACGTACAGCAAACTTGTACACATTGTAAAATAGAAAACACTATTCAGAACTATTCAGAACGTGGCCCACCCCTTGCATCACATTTTCATACTGGGTAGACCTGACGCTCGCGATCTCCCCTATCTGCAAGCGGGGCCAATCACAACACACCTTATTGTCATCAGAGTTGAACCAACCAATAAGAATGCTTGAACATTAAATACCCATTTCTTTAGAGGAAAGTGGCCCTGTTACATTAGGACACAGGGGTGTGGTGTGGTCAGTGTTTCTTTCCCACAGGATGACCAAGGAGCTGCTCTCACTGATGACTCTACTGTCTGTTGAAGAAACGGCAGCCGCTTGATGACTGATTGGATCAAACTGAAATGGTCCACCCACACAGACGGGCGTGGTGAAGAAGGCGCAGCAGCGCCTCTTTAACCTCAGGAGGCTGAAGAAATTTGGCTTGTCACCAAAAACACTCACATGCCCCTTTATATAATGTTTACATACCCTACATTACTCATCTCATATGTATATACTGTACTCTATACCATCTACTGCATCTTGCCTATGCTGTTCGGCCATCGCTCATCCATATATTTATATGTACATATTCTTATTCATTCCTTTACACTTGTGTGTATAAGTTAGTTCAAATCAAATCAAATGTATTTATAAATACTGGAGGCTGAGACAGGAGGGGAGACACTGTGGCCCCATCCGAGGACACCCCTGTCCCCCACCCCTAGTTGTTGTGACTTTACTGTCTGTTGAAGAAATGGCAGCCGCTTGATGACCCAAAATATAAGCTTGTTTTTACTCCATTGTTTTGTTATTTAAAAACATACAATTGTACAAATACATTCTCAGTTAGTTGCATAAATAATTATGATTTCTGAATGTTATATGAAATATTAAAAACCAACTGGAAATTCACTTCAGGGTGAGGCATGGAATAATAATAAAATATATATATATATATTGTCATGCTGGATGTTTGAGGTGAAGCTTCTTCAGTAGTTGGGGAAACAAATACCATTTGCACTTGAATGTTGTAAATAAATACTGTGTATGAATACTGGAGTGATGTATGATTTCAAATCAAATTGTTCATAGTTGATACTGTGTCCATGTGTTTGCAAGTGCGCTGAAATTACATTGTTTTCAAGTAAACAAATCAACGACCTGAAAAATATATATTTTTTAATTAATTTAATTTAAACCGAACGTAGACTGGACGTCGTCTTTTCAATTACATTTTGCTATGCGGTCAACTGCCCCCCCGCCCCCCACAACCCCTCTTTTTACGCTACTGCTACTCTCTGTTCATCATATATGCATAGTCACATATCTACCATATCTACATGTACATACTACCTCAATAAGCCTGACTAACAGCTGTCTGTATGTAGCCTCTCTACTGTATATATCCTCTCTACTGTATATAGCCTCTACTGTATATAGCCTCTCTACTGTATATAGCCTCTACTGTATATATCCTCTCTACTGTATATAGCCTCTACTGTATATAGCCTCTCTACTGTATATAGCCTCTCTACTGTATATATCCTCTACTGTATATATCCTCTACTGTATATAGCTCTCTACTGTATATATCCTCTCTACTGTATATAGCCTCTACTGTATATAGCCTCTCTACTGTATATAGCCTCTCTACTGTATATATCCTCTACTGTATATATCCTCTACTGTATATAGCCTCTCTACTGTATATATCCTCTCTACTGTATATAGCCTCTACTGTATATAGCTCTCTACTGTATATAGCCTCTACTGTATATATCCTCTCTACTGTATATAGCCTCTACTGTATATAGCCTCTCTACTGTATATAGCTCTCTACTG
Organism: Oncorhynchus tshawytscha; assembly: GCF_018296145.1. NCBI lineage: Eukaryota > Metazoa > Chordata > Actinopteri > Salmoniformes > Salmonidae > Oncorhynchus > Oncorhynchus tshawytscha. The sequence continues at coordinate 43,457,853 of NC_056446.1, read as the reverse complement.
TATATAGCCTCTACTGTATATATCCTCTCTACTGTATATAGCCTCTACTGTATATAGCCTCTCTGCTGTATATAACCTCTCTACTGTATTTAGCCTCTCTACTGTTATAGCCTCTCTACTGTTATAGCCTCTCTACTGTATATAGCCTCTCTACTGTATATATCCTCTCTACTGTATATAGCCTCTCTACTGTATATAGCCTCTCTACTGTATATAGCCTCTCTACTGTATATAGCCTATTCTACTGTATATAGCCTCTCTACTGTATATAACCTCTCTACTGTATATAGCCTCTCTACTGTTATTTTCAAATGTCTTTTTACTGTTGTTTTATTTCTTTACTTACCTACACACACACACACACACACACACACACACACACACACACACACACACACACACACACACACACACACACACACATATATAATCCATAATCAATAATATACACACCTTTTTTTCCCGCACTATTGGTTAGAGCCTGTTAGTCAGCATTTCACTGTAAGGTCACTGTGAGGTCTAGGCATTTCACACTACTACACCTGTTGTATTCAGCATTTCACTGTGAGGTCTACTACACCTGTTGTATTCAGCATTTCACTGTGAGGTCTACTACACCTGTTGTATTCAGCATTTCACTGTAAGGTCTACTACACCTGTTGTATTCAGCATTTCACTGTGAGGTCTACTACACCTGTTGTATTCAGCATTTCACTGTGAGGTCTACTACACCTGTTGTATTCAGCATTTCACTGTGAGGTCTACTACACCTGTTGTATTCAGCATTTCACTGTAAGGTCTACTACACCTGTTGTATTCAGCATTTCACTGTGAGGTCTACTACACCTGTTGTATTCAGCATTTCACTGTGAGGTCTACTACACCTGTTGTATTCAGCATTTCACTGTGAGGTCTACTACACCTGTTGTATTCAGCATTTCACTGTGAGGTCTACTACACCTGTTGTATTCAGCATTTCACTGTGAGGTCTACTACACCTGTTGTATTCAGCATTTCACTGTGAGGTCACTACACCTGTTGTATTCAGCATTTCACTGTGAGGTCTACTACACCTGTTGTATTCAGCATTTCACTGTAAGGTCTAGGTACACCTGTTGTATTCAGCATTTCACTGTAAGGTCTACTACACCTGTTGTATTCAGCATTTCACTGTTGTATTCAGCATTTCAGGTCTACTACACCTGTTGTACTCAGCATTTACTGTAAGGTCTACTACACCTGTTGTATTCATCATTTCACTGTAAGGTCTACTACACCTGTTGTATTCAGCATTTCACTGTGAGGTCTACTACACCTGTTGTATTCAGCATTTCACTGTGAGGTCTACTACACCTGTTGTATTCAGCATTTCACTGTAAGGTCTACTACACCTGTTGTATTCAGCATTTCACTGTAAGGTCTACTACACATGTTGTATTCAGCATTTCACTGTAAGGTCTACTACACCTGTTGTATTCAGCATTTCACTGTAAGGTCTACTACACCTGCTGTATTCAGCATTTCACTGTAAGGTCTACTACACCTGTTGTATTCAGCATTTCACTGTAAGGTCTACTACACCTGTTGTATTCAGCATTTCACTGTAAGGTCTACTACACCTGTTGTACTCAGCATTTCACTGTGAGGTCTACTACACCTGTTGTATTCAGCATTTCACTGTGAGGTCTACTACACCTGTTGTATTCAGCATTTCACTGTGAGGTCTACTACACCTGTTGTATTCAGCATTTCACTGTGAGGTCTACTACACCTGTTGTATTCAGCATTTCACTGTGAGGTCTACTACACCTGTTGTATTCAGCATTTCACTGTGAGGTCTACTACACCTGTTGTATTCAGCATTTCACTGTGAGGTCTACTACACCTGTTGTATTCAGCATTTCACTGTGAGGTCTACTACACCTGTTGTATTCAGCATTTCACTGTGAGGTCTACTACACCTGTTGTATTCAGCATTTCACTGTGAGGTCTACTACACCTGTTGTATTCAGCATTTCACTGTGAGGTCACTACACCTGTTGTATTCAGCATTTCACTGTGAGGTCTACTACACCTGTTGTATTCAGCATTTCACTGTGAGGTCTACTACACCTGTTGTATTCAGCATTTCACTGTAAGGTCACTACACCTGTTGTATTCAGCATTTCACTGTGAGGTCACTACACCTGTTGAATTCAGCATTTCACTGTGAGGTCACTACACCTGTTGTATTCAGCATTTCACTGTGAGGTCTACTACACCTGTTGTATTCAGCATTTCACTGTGAGGTCTACTACACCTGTTGTATTCAGCATTTCACTGTAAGGTCTACTACACCTGTTGTATTCAGCATTTCACTGTAAGGTCTACTACACCTGTTGTATTCAGCATTTCACTGTAAGGTCTACTACACCTGTTGTACTCAGCATTTCACTGTAAGGTCTACTACACCTGTTGTATTCATCATTTCACTGTAAGGTCTACTACACCTGTTGTATTCAGCATTTCACTGTGAGGTCTACTACACCTGTTGTATTCAGCATTTCACTGTAAGGTCTACTACACCTGTTGTATTCAGCATTTCACTGTAAGGTCTACTACACATGTTGTATTCAGCATTTCACTGTGAGGTCTACTACACCTGTTGTATTCAGCATTTCACTGTGAGGTCTACTACACCTGTTGTATTCAGCATTTCACTGTGAGGTCTACTACACCTGTTGTATTCAGCATTTCACTGTAAGGTCTACTACACCTGTTGTATTCAGCATTTCACTGTAAGGTCTACTACACATGTTGTATTCAGCATTTCACTGTGAGGTCTACTACACCTGTTGTATTCAGCATTTCACTGTGAGGTCTACTACACCTGTTGTATTCAGCATTTCACTGTAAGGTCTACTACACCTGTTGTATTCAGCATTTCACTGTAAGGTCTACTACACCTGTTGTATTCAGCATTTCACTGTGAGGTCTACTACACCTGTTGTACTCAGCATTTCACTGTCAGGTCTACTACACCTGTTGTATTCAGCATTTCACTGTGAGGTCACTACACCTGTTGTATTCAGCATTTCACTGTCAGGTCTACTACACCTGTTGTATTCAGCATTTCACTGTAAGGTCTACTACACCTGTTGTATTCAGCATTTCACTGTGAGGTCTACTACACCTGTTGTATTCAGCATTTCACTGTGAGGTCACTACACCTGTTGTATTCAGCATTTCACTGTGAGGTCTACTACACCTGTTGTATTCAGCATTTCACTGTAAGGTCTACTACACCTGTTGTATTCAGCATTTCACTGTGAGGTCTACTACACCTGTTGTATTCAGCATTTCACTGTGAGGTCGACTACACCTGTTGTATTCAGCATTTCACTGTGAGGTCTACTACACCTGTTGTATTCAGCATTTCACTGTAAGGTCTACTACACCTGTTGTATTCAGCATTTCACTGTGAGGTCTACTACACCTGTTGTATTCAGCATTTCACTGTGAGGTCTACTACACCTGTTGTATTCAGCATTTCACTGTGAGGTCTACTACACCTGTTGTATTCAGCATTTCACTGTCAGGTCTACTACACCTGTTGTATTCAGCATTTCACTGTGAGGTCTACTACACCTGTTGTATTCAGCATTTCACTGTGAGGTCTACTACACCTGTTGTATTCAGCATTTCACTGTGAGGTCTACTACACCTGTTGTATTCAGCATTTCACTGTGAGGTCTACTACACCTGTTGTATTCAGCATTTCACTGTGAGGTCTACTACACCTGTTGTATTCAGCATTTCACTGTGAGGTCTACTACACCTGTTGTATTCAGCATTTCACTGTGAGGTCACTACACCTGTTGTATTCAGCATTTCACTGTGAGGTCTACTACACCTGTTGTATTCAGCATTTCACTGTAAGGTCTACTACACCTGTTGTATTCAGCATTTCACTGTAAGGTCACTACACCTGTTGTATTCAGCATTTCACTGTGAGGTCTACTACACCTGTTGTATTCAGCATTTCACTGTAAGGTCTACTACACCTGTTGTATTCAGCATTTCACTGTAAGGTCTAGTACACCTGTTGTATTCATCATTTCACTGTAAGGTCTACTACACCTGTTGTATTCAGCATTTCACTGTAAGGTCTACTACAACTGTTGTACTCAGCATTTACTGTAAGGTCTACTACACCTGTTGTATTCATCATTTCACTGTAAGGTCTACTACACCTGTTGTATTCAGCATTTCACTGTGAGGTCTACTACACCTGTTGTATTCAGCATTTCACTGTGAGGTCTACTACACCTGTTGTATTCAGCATTTCACTGTAAGGTCTACTACACCTGTTGTATTCAGCATTTCACTGTGAGGTCTACTATACCTGTTGTATTCAGCACTTCACTGTAAGGTCTACTACACCTGTTGAATTCAGCATTTCACTGTGAGGTCACTACACCTGTTGTATTCAGCATTTCACTGTGAGGTCTACTACACCTGTTGTATTCAGCATTTCACTGTGAGGTCTACTAAGCCTGTTGTATTCAGCATTTCACTGTGAGGTCTACTATACCTGTTGTATTCAGCATTTCACTGTGAGGTCTACTACACCTGTTGTATTCAGCATTTCACTGTGAGGTCTACTACACCTGTTGTATTCATCATTTCACTGTAAGGTCTACTACACCTGTTGTATTCAGCATTTCACTGTGAGGTCTACTACACCTGTTGTATTCAGCATTTCACTGTGAGGTCTACTACACCTGTTGTATTCAGCATTTCACTGTGAGGTCTACTACACCTGTTGTATTCAGCATTTCACTGTAAGGTCTACTACACCTGTTGTATTCAGCATTTCACTGTGAGGTCTACTACACCTGTTGTATTCAGCATTTCACTGTGAGGTCGACTACACCTGTTGTATTCAGCATTTCACTGTGAGGTCTACTACACCTGTTGTATTCAGCATTTCACTGTAAGGTCTACTACACCTGTTGTATTCAGCATTTCACTGTGAGGTCTACTACACCTGTTGTATTCAGCATTTCACTGTAAGGTCTACTACACCTGTTGTATTCAGCATTTCACTGTAAGGTCACTACACCTGTTGTATTCAGCATTTCACTGTGAGGTCTACTACACCTGTTGTATTCAGCATTTCACTGTAAGGTCTACTACACCTGTTGTATTCAGCATTTCACTGTGAGGTCACTACACCTGTTGTATTCAGCATTTCACTGTGAGGTCTACTACACCTGTTGTATTCAGCATTTCACTGTGAGGTCTACTACACCTGTTGTATTCAGCATTTCACTGTAAGGTCTACTACACCTGTTGTATTCAGCATTTCACTGTGAGGTCACTACACCTGTTGTATTCAGCATTTCACTGTGAGGTCTACTACACCTGTTGTATTCAGCATTTCACTGTGAGGTCTACTACAGCTGTTGTATTCAGCATTTCACTGTGAGGTCTACTACACCTGTTGTATTCAGCATTTCACTGTGAGGTCTACTACACCTGTTGTATTCAGCATTTCACTGTGAGGTCTACTACACCTGTTGTATTCAGCATTTCACTGTGAGGTCTACTACACCTGTTGTATTCAGCATTTCACTGTAAGGTCTACTACACCTGTTGTATTCAGGATTTCACTGTGAGGTCTACTACACCTGTTGTATTCAGCATTTCACTGTGAGGTCTATTACACCTGTTGTATTCAGCACTTCACTGTAAGGTCTACTACACCTGTTGTATTCAGCATTTCACTGTGAGGTCTACTACACCTGTTGTATTCAGCATTTCACTGTGAGGTCTACTACACCTGTTGTATTCAGCATTTCACTGTGAGGTCTACTACACCTGTTGTATTCAGCATTTCACTGTGAGGTCTACTACACCTGTTGTATTCAGCATTTCACTGTGAGGTCTACTACACCTGTTGTATTCAGCATTTCACTGTAAGGTCTACTACACCTGTTGTATTCAGCATTTCACTGTGAGGTCTACTACACCTGTTGTATTCAGCATTTCACTGTGAGGTCTACTACACCTGTTGTATTCAGCATTTCACTGTGAGGTCTACTACACCTGTTGTATTCAGCATTTCACTGTGAGGTCTACTACACCTGTTGTATTCAGCATTTCACTGTGAGGTCTACTACACCTGTTGTATTCAGCATTTCACTGTAAGGTCTACTACACCTGTTGTATTCAGCATTTCACTGTGAGGTCACTACACCTGTTGTATTCAGCATTTCACTGTGAGGTCTACTACACCTGTTGTATTCAGCATTTCACTGTGAGGTCTACTACACCTGTTGTATTCAGCATTTCACTGTGAGGTCTACTACACCTGTTGTATTCAGCATTTCACTGTGAGGTCTACTACACCATTTCACTGTATTCAGCATTTCACTGTCAGGTCTACTACACCTGTTGTATTCAGCATTTCACTGTAAGGTCTACTACACCTGTTGTATTCAGGCTTTCACTGTGAGGTCTACTACACCTGTTGTATTCAGCATTTCACTGTAAGGTCTACTACACCTGTTGTATTCAGCATTTCACTGTAAGGTCTACTACACCTGTTGTATTCAGGATTTCACTGTGAGGTCTACTACACCTGTTGTATTCAGCATTTCACTGTGAGGTCTACTACACCTGTTGTATTCAGCATTTCACTGTGAGGTCACTACACCTGTTGTATTCAGCATTTCACTGTGAGGTCTACTACACCTGTTGTATTCAGCATTTCACTGTAAGGTCACTACACCCGTTGTATTCAGCATTTCACTGTAAGGTCACTACACCTGTTGTATTCAGCATTTCACTGTGAGGTCTACTACACCTGTTGTATTCATCATTTCACTGTAAGGTCTACTACACCTGTTGTATTCAGCATTTCACTGTAAGGTCTAGTACACCTGTTGTATTCATCATTTCACTGTAAGGTCTACTACACCTGTTGTATTCAGCATTTCACTGTAAGGTCTACTACACCTGTTGTACTCAGCATTTACTGTAAGGTCTACTACACCTGTTGTACTCAGCATTTACTGTAAGGTCTACTACACCTGTTGTATTCATCATTTCACTGTAAGGTCTACTACACCTGTTGTATTCAGCATTTCACTGTGAGGTCTACTACACCTGTTGTATTCAGCATTTCACTGTGAGGTCTACTACACCTGTTGTATTCAGCATTTCACTGTGAGGTCTACTACACCTGTTGTATTCAGCATTTCACTGTAAGGTCTACTACACCCGTTGTATTCAGCATTTCACTGTGAGGTCACTACACCTGTTGAATTCAGCATTTCACTGTGAGGTCACTACACCTGTTGTATTCAGCATTTCACTGTGAGGTCTACTACACCTGTTGTATTCAGCATTTCACTGTGAGGTCTACTAAGCCTGTTGTATTCAGCATTTCACTGTGAGGTCTACTATACCTGTTGTATTCAGCATTTCACTGTGAGGTCTACTACACCTGTTGTATTCAGCATTTCACTGTGAGGTCTACTACACCTGTTGTATTCATCATTTCACTGTAAGGTCTACTACACCTGTTGTATTCAGCATTTCACTGTAAGGTCTACTACACCTGTTGTATTCAGCATTTCACGGTGAGGTCTACTACACCTGTTGTATTCAGCATTTCACGGTGAGGTCTACTACACCTGTTGTATTCAGCATTTCACTGTAAGGTCTACTACACCTGTTGTATTCAGCAGTACACTGTGAGGTCTACTACACCTGTTGTATTCAGCATTTCACGATGAGGTCAACTACACCTGTTGTATTCAGCATTTCATGATGAGGTCAACTACACCTGTTGTATTCAGCATTTCACTGTGAGGTCTACTACACCTGTTGTATTCAGCATTTCACAATAAGGTCTACTATACCTGTTGTATTCAGCATTTCACTGTGAGGTCTACTACACCTGTTGTATTCAGCATTTCACTGTGAGGTCTACTACACCTGTTGTACTCAGCATTTCACTGTGAGGTCTACTACACCTGTTGTATTCAGCATTTCACTGTGAGGTCTACTACACCTGTTGTATTCAGCATTTCACTGTGAGGTCTACTACACCTGTTGTATTCAGCATTTCACTGTGAGGTCTACTACACCTGTTGTATTCAGCATTTCACTGTGAGGTCTACTACACCTGTTGTATTCAGCATTTCACTGTGAGGTCTACTACACCTGTTGTATTCAGCATTTCACTGTGAGGTCTACTACACCTGTTGTATTCAGCATTTCACTGTGAGGTCTACTACACCTGTTGTATTCAGCATTTCACTGTGAGGTCTACTACACCTGTTGTATTCAGCATTTCACTGTGAGGTCTACTACACCTGTTGTATTCAGCATTTCACTGTGAGGTCACTACACCTGTTGTATTCAGCATTTCACTGTGAGGTCTACTACACCTGTTGTATTCAGCATTTCACTGTAAGGTCTACTACACCTGTTGTATTCAGCATTTCACTGTAAGGTCACTACACCTGTTGTATTCAGCATTTCACTGTGAGGTCACTACACCTGTTGTATTCAGCATTTCACTGTAAGGTCTACTACACCTGTTGTATTCAGCATTTCACTGTAAGGTCTAGTACACCTGTTGTATTCATCATTTCACTGTAAGGTCTACTACACCTGTTGTATTCAGCATTTCACTGTAAGGTCTACTACACCTGTTGTATTCAGCATTTCACTGTGAGGTCTACTACACCTGTTGTATTCAGCATTTCACTGTGAGGTCTACTACACCTGTTGTATTCAGCATTTCACTGTGAGGTCTACTACACCTGTTGTATTCAGCATTTCACTGTGAGGTCTACTACACCTGTTGTATTCAGCATTTCACTGTGAGGTCTACTACACCTGTTGTACTCAACATTTCACTGTGAGGTCTACTACACCTGTTGTATTCAGCATTTCACTGTGAGGTCTACTACACCTGTTGTATTCAGCATTTCACTGTGAGGTCTACTACACCTGTTGTATTCAGCATTTCACTGTAAGGTCTACTACACCTGTTGTATTCAGGATTTCACTGTGAGGTCTACTACACCTGTTGTATTCAGCATTTCACTGTGAGGTCTACTACACCTGTTGTATTCAGCACTTCACTGTAAGGTCTACTACACCTGTTGTATTCAGCATTTCACTGTGAGGTCTACTACACCTGTTGTATTCAGCATTTCACTGTGAGGTCTACTACACCTGTTGTATTCAGCATTTCACTGTGAGGTCTACTACACCTGTTGTATTCAGCATTTCACTGTGAGGTCTACTACACCTGTTGTATTCAGCATCTCACTGTAAGGTCTACTACACCTGTTGTATTCAGCATTTCACTGTAAGGTCTACTACACCTGTTGTATTCAGCATTTCACTGTGAGGTCTACTACACCTGTTGTATTCAGCATTTCACTGTGAGGTCTACTACACCTGTTGTATTCAGCATTTCACTGTGAGGTCTACTACACCTGTTGTATTCAGCATTTCACTGTGAGGTCTACTACACCTGTTGTATTCAGCATTTCACTGTAAGGTCTACTACACCTGTTGTATTCAGCATTTCACTGTAAGGTCTACTACACCTGTTGTATTCAGCATTTCACTGTGAGGTCTACTACACCTGTTGTATTCAGCATTTCACTGTAAGGTCTACTACACCTGTTGTATTCAGCATTTCACTGTAAGGTCTACTACACCTGTTGTATTCAGGATTTCACTGTGAGGTCTACTACACCTGTTGTATTCAGCATTTCACTGTGAGGTCTACTACACCTGTTGTATTCAGCACTTCACTGTAAGGTCTACTACACCTGTTGTATTCAGCATTTCACTGTAAGGTCTACTACACCTGTTGTATTCAGGATTTCACTGTGAGGTCTACTACACCTGTTGTATTCAGCATTTCACTGTGAGGTCTACTACACCTGTTGTATTCAGCACTTCACTGTAAGGTCTACTACACCTGTTGTATTCAGCATTTCACTGTAAGGTCTACTACACCTGTTGTATTCAGCATTTCACTGTGAGGTCTACTACACCTGTTGTATTCAGCATTTCACTGTGAGGTCTACTACACCTGTTGTATTCAGCATTTCACTGTGAGGTCTACTACACCTGTTGTATTCAGCATTTCACTGTAAGGTCTACTACACCTGTTGTATTCAGCATTTCACTGTAAGGTCTACTACACCTGTTGTATTCAGCATTTCACTGTGAGGTCTACTACACCTGTTGTATTCAGCATTTCACTGTGAGGTCTACTACACCTGTTGTATTCAGCATTTCACTGTGAGGTCTACTACACCTGTTGTATTCAGCATTTCACTGTGAGGTCTACTACACCTGTTGTATTCAGCATTTCACTGTAAGGTCTACTACACCTGTTGTATTCAGCATTTCACTGTAAGGTCTACTACACCTGTTGTATTCAGCATTTCACTGTGAGGTCACTACACCTGTTGTATTCAGCATTTCACTGTCAGGTCTACTACACCTGTTGTATTCAGCATTTCACTGTGAGGTCTACTACACCTGTTGTATTCAGCATTTCACTGTAAGGTCTACTACACCTGTTGTATTCAGCATTTCACTGTAAGGTCTACTACACCTGTTGTATTCAGGATTTCACTGTGAGGTCTACTACACCTGTTGTATTCAGCATTTCACTGTGAGGTCTACTACACCTGTTGTATTCAGCACTTCACTGTAAGGTCTACTACACCTGTTGTATTCAACATTTCACTGTAAGGTCTACTACACCTGTTGTATTCAGCATTTCACTGTGAGGTCTACTGACACCTGTTGTATTCAGCATTTCACTGTGAGGTCTACTACACCTGTTGTATTCAGCACTTCACTGTAAGGTCTACTACACCTGTTGTATTCAGCATTTCACTGTGAGGTCTACTACACCTGTTGTATTCAGCATTTCACTGTGAGGTCTACTACACCTGTTGTATTCAGCATTTCACTGTGAGGTCTACTACACCTGTTGTATTCAGCATTTCACTGTGAGGTCTACTACACCTGTTGTATTCAGCATTTCACTGTAAGGTCTACTACACCTGTTGTATTCAGCATTTCACTGTAAGGTCTACTACACCTGTTGTATTCAGCATTTCACTGTGAGGTCTACTACACCTGTTGTATTCAGCATTTCACTGTGAGGTCTACTACACCTGTTGTATTCAGCATTTCACTGTGAGGTCTACTACACCTGTTGTATTCAGCATTTCACTGTGAGGTCTACTACACCTGTTGTATTCAGCATTTCACTGTAAGGTCTACTACACCTGTTGTATTCAGCATTTCACTGTAAGGTCTACTACACCTGTTGTATTCAGGATTTCACTGTGAGGTCTACTACACCTGTTGTATTCAGCATTTCACTGTAAGGTCTACTACACCTGTTGTATTCAGCATTTCACTGTAAGGTCTACTACACCTGTTGTATTCAGGATTTCACTGTGAGGTCTACTACACCTGTTGTATTCAGCATTTCACTGTGAGGTCTACTACACCTGTTGTATTCAGCACTTCACTGTAAGGTCTACTACACCTGTTGTATTCAGCATTTCACTGTAAGGTCTACTACACCTGTTGTATTCAGCATTTCACTGTGAGGTCTACTACACCTGTTGTATTCAGCATTTCACTGTGAGGTCTACTACACCTGTTGTATTCAGCATTTCACTGTGAGGTCTACTACACCTGTTGTATTCAGCATTTCACTGTGAGGTCTACGACACCTGTTGTATTCAGCATTTCACTGGGAGGTCTACTACCTGCTGTATTCAGCATTTCACTGTGAGGTCTACTACACCTGTTGTATTCAGCATTTCACGTGTGAGGTCTACTACACCTGTTGTATTCCAGCATTTTCACTGTGAGGTCTACTACACCTGTTGTACTCAACATTTCACTGTGAGGTCTACTACACATGTTGTATTCAGCATTTCACTGTGAGGTCTACTACACCTGTTGTATTCAGCATTTCACTGTGAGGTCTACTACACCTGTTGTATTCAGCATTTCACTGTAGGTCACTACACCTGTTGTATTCAGCATTTCACTGTGAGGTCACTACACCTGCTTGAATTCAGCATTTCTGTGAGGTCACTACACCTGTTGTATTCAGCATTTCACTGTGAGGTCTACTACACCTGTTGTATTCAGCATTTCACTGTGAGGTCTACTACACCTGTTGTATTCAGCATTTCACTGTGAGGTCTACTACACCTGTTGTATTCATCATTTCACTGTAAGGTCTACTACACCTGTTGTATTCAGCATTTCACTGTGAGGTCTACTACACCTGTTGTATTCAGCATTTCACTGTGAGGTCTACTGCACCTGTTGTATTCAGCATTTCACTGTGAGGTCTACTACACCTGTTGTATTCAGCATTTCACTGTAAGGTCTACTACACCTGCTGTATTCAGCATTTCACTGTGAGGTCTACTACACCTGTTGTATTCAGCATTTCACTGTGAGGTCGACTACACCTGTTGTATTCAGCATTTCACTGTGAGGTCTACTACACCTGTTGTATTCAGCATTTCACTGTAAGGTCTACTACACCTGTTGTATTCAGCATTTCACTGTGAGGTCTACTACACCTGTTGTATTCAGCATTTCACTGTGAGGTCTAGTACACCTGTTGTATTCATCATTTCACTGTAAGGTCTAGTACACCTGTTGTATTCAGCATTTCACTGTAAGGTCTACTACACCTGTTGTATTCAGCATTTCACTGTAAGGTCTACTACACCTGTTGTATTCAGCATTTCACTGTGAGGTCTACTGTTTCACCTGTTGTAGCCTCAGCATTTCACTGTGAGGTCTACTACACCTGTTGTATTCACATTTCACTGTGAGGTCTACTACACCTGTTGTATTCAGCATTTCACTGTGAGGTCTACTACACCTGTTGTATTCAGCATTTCACTGTGAGGTCACTACACCTGTTGTATTCAGCATTTCACTGTGAGGTCTACTACACCTGTTGTATTCAGCATTTCACTGTGAGGTCTACTACACCTGTTGTACTCAGCATTTCACTGTGAAGTCTACTACACATGTTGTATTCAGCATTTCACTGTGAGGTCTACTACACCTGTTATTCAGCATTTTCACTGTAAGGTCTACTACACCTGTTGTATTCAGCATTTCACTGAAGAGGTCACTACACCTGTTGTATTCAGCATTTCACTGTGAGGTCACTACACCTGTTGAATTCAGCATTTCACTGTGAGGTCACTACACCTGTTGTATTCAGCATTTCACTGTGAGGTCTACTACACCTGTTGTATTCAGCATTTCACTGTGAGGTCTACTACACCTGTTGTATTCAGCATTTCACTGTGAGGTCTACTACACCTGTTGTATTCAGCATTTCACTGTGAGGTCTACTACACCTGTTGTATTCAGCATTTCACTGTGAGGTCTACTACACCTGTTGTATTCAGCATTTCACTGTGAGGTCTAATACACCTGTCGTATTCAACATTTCACTGTGAGGTCTACTACACCTGTTGTATTCAGCATTTCACTGTAAAGGTCTACTACACCTGTTGTATTCAGCATTTCACTGTGAGGTCTACTACACCTGTTGTATTCAGCATTTCACTGTGAGGTCGACTACACCTGTTGTATTCAGCATTTCACTGTGAGGTCTACTACACCTGTTGTATTCAGCATTTCACTGTAAGGTCTACTACACCTGTTGTATTCAGCATTTCACTGTGAGATCACTACACCTGTTGTATTCAGCATTTCACTGTGAGGTCTACTACACCTGTTTGTATTCAGCATTTCACTGTAAGGTCTACTACACCTGTTGTATTCAGCATTTCACTGTAAGGTCTACTACACCTGTTGTATTCAGCATTTCACTGTAAGGTCTACTACACCTGTTGTATTCAGCATTTCACTGTGAGGTCTACTACACCTGTTGTACTCAGCATTTCACTGTGAGGTCTACTACACCTGTTGTATTCAGCATTTCACTGTGAGGTCTACTACACCTGTTGTATTCAGCATTTCACTGTGAGGTCTACTACACCTGTTGTATTCAGCATTTCACTGTGAGGTCTACTACACCTGTTGTATTCAGCATTTCACTGTGAGGTCACTACACCTGTTGTATTCAGCATTTCACTGTGAGGTCTACTACACCTGTTGTATTCAGCATTTCACTGTGAGGTCTACTACACCTGTTGTATTCAGCATTTCACTGTAAGGTCTACTACACCTGTTGTATTCAGCATTTCACTGTAAGGTCTACTACACCTGTTGTATTCAGGATTTCACTGTGAGTTCTACTACACCTGTTGTATTCAGCATTTCACTGTGAGGTCTACTACACCTGTTGTATTCAGCATTTCACTGTGAGGTCACTACACCTGTTGTATTCAGCATTTCACTGTGAGGTCTACTACACCTGTTGTATTCAGCATTTCACTGTGAGGTCTACTACACCTGTTGTATTCAGCATTTCACTGTGAGGTCTACTACACCTGTTGTATTCAGCATTTCACTGTGAGGTCTACGACACCTGTTGTATTCAGCATTTCACTGTGAGGTCTACTACACCTGTTGTATTCAGCATTTCACTGTGAGGTCTACTACACCTGTTGTATTCAGCATTTCACTGTGAGGTCTACTACACCTGTTGTACTCAGCATTTCACTGTGAGGTCTACTACACCTGTTGTATTCAGGATTTCACTGTGAGGTCTACTACACCTGTTGTATTCAGCATTTCACTGTAAGGTCACTACACCTGTTGTATTCAGCATTTCACTGTGAGGTCACTACACCTGTTGAATTCAGCATTTCACTGTGAGGTCACTACACCTGTTGTATTCAGCATTTCACTGTGAGGTCTACTACACCTGTTGTATTCAGCATTTCACTGTGAGGTCTGCACCTGTTGTATTCAGCATTTCACTGTGAGGTCTACTACACCTGTTGTATTCATCATTTCACTGTAAGGTCTACTACACCTGTTGTATTCAGCATTTCACTGTGAGGTCTACTACACCTGTTGTATTCAGCATTTCACTGTGAGGTCTACTACACCTGTTGTATTAAGCATTTCACTCTGTGAGGGTCTACACTACACCTGTTGTATTCAGCATTTCACTGTAAGGTCTACTACACCTGTTGTATTAAGCATTTCACTGTGAGGTCTACTACACCTGTTGTATTCAGCATTTCACTGTGAGGTCTACTACACCTGTTGTATTCAGCATTTCACTGTAAGGTCTACTACACCTGTTGTATTCAGGATTTCACTGTAAGGTCTACTACACCTGTTTGTATTCAGCATTTCACTGTGAGGTCTACTACACCTGTTGTATTCAGCATTTCACTGTGAGGTCACTACACCTGTTGTATTCAGCATTTCACTGTGAGGTCTACTACACCTGTTGTATTCAGCATTTCACTGTGAGGTCTACTACACCTGTTGGCATTCAGCATTTCACTGTAAGGTCACTACACCTGTTGTATTCAGCATTTCACAGGGTCACTACACCTGTTGTATTCAGCATTTCACTGTGAGGTCTACTACACCTGTTGTATTCAGCATTTCACTGTAGGTCTAGTACACCTGTTGTATTCCATCATTTCACTACTACACCTGTTGTATTCCAGCATTTCACTGTAAGGTCTACTACACCTGCTGTACTCATTTACTGTAAAGGTCTACTACACCTGTTGTATTCAGCATTTCACTGTGAGGTCACTACCTGTTAATTCAGCATTTCACTGTAAGGTCTACTACACCTGTTGTATTCAGCATTTCACTGTGAGGTCACTACACCTGTTGTATTCAGCATTTCACTGTGAGGTCTACTACACCTGCTGTATTCAGCATTTCACTGTGAGGTCTACTAAGCCTGTTGTATTCATCATTTCACTGTAAGGTCTACTACACCTGTTGTATTAGCATTTCACTGTGAGGTCTACTACACCTGTTGTATTCAGCATTTCACTGTGAGGTCTACTACACCTGTTGTATTCAGCATTTCACTGTGAGGTCTACTACACCTGTTGTATTCAGCATTTCACTGTAAGGTCTACTACACCTGTTGTATTCAGCATTTCACTGTGAGGTCTACTACACCTGTTGTATTCAGCATTTCACTGTGGTCTACTACACCTGTTGTATTCAGCATTTCACTGTGAGGTCTACTACACTCGTTGTATTCAGCATTTCACTGTGAGGTCTACTACACCTGTTGTATTCAGCATTTCACTGTGAGGTCACTACACCTGTTGTATTCAGCATTTCACTTTGAGGTCTACTACACCTGTTGTATTCAGCATTTCACTGTGAGGTCACTACACCTGTTGTATTCAGCATTTCACGTGAGGTCTACTACACCTGCTGTATTCAGCATTTCACTGTGAGGGTCTACTACACCTGTTGTATTCAGCATTTCTGTGAGGTCTACTACCTGTTGTACTCAGCATTTCACTGTGAGGTCTACTACCACCTGTTGTATTCAGCATTTCACTGTGAGGTCTACTACACCTGTTGTATTCAGCATTTCACTGTGAGGTCTACTACACCTGTTGTATTCAGCATTTCACTGTGAGGTCTACTACACCTGTTGTATTCAGCATTTCACTGTGAGGTCTACTACACCTGTTGTATTCAGCATTTTCACTGTGAGGTCTACTACACCTGTTGTATTCAGCATTTCACTGTGAGGTCTACTACACCTGTTGTATTCAGCATTTCACTGTGAGGTCTACTACACCTGTTGTATTCAGCATTTCACTGTGAGGTCTACTACACCTGTTGTATTCAGCATTTCACTGTGAGGTCTACTACACCTGTTGTATTCAGCATTTCACTGTGAGGTCTACTACACCTGTTGTATTCAGCATTTCACTGTGAGGTCACTACACCTGTTGAATTCAGCATTTCACTGTGAGGTCACTACACCTGTTGTATTCAGCATTTCACTGTGAGGTCACTACACCTGTTGTATTCAGCATTTCACTGTGAGGTCTACTACACCTGTTGTATTCAGCATTTCACTGTGAGGTCTACTACGCCTGTTGTATTCAGCATTTCACTGTGAGGTCTACTATACCTGTTGTATTCAGCATTTCACTGTGAGGTCTACTACACCTGTTGTATTCAGCATTTCACTGTGAGGTCTACTACACCTGTTGTATTCAGCATTTCACTGTAAGGTCTACTACACCTGTTGTATTCAGGATTTCACTGTGAGGTCTACTACACCTGTTGTATTCAGCATTTCACTGTAAAGGTCTACTACACCTGTTGTATTCAGCACTTCACTGTAGGTCTACTACACCTGTTGTATTCAGCATTTCACTGTGAGGTCTACTACACCTGTTGTATTCAGCATTTCCTGTGAGGTCTACTACACCTGTTGTATTCAGCATTTCACTGTGAGGTCTACTACACCTGTTGTATTCCAGCATTTCACTGTGAGGTCTACTACACCTGTTGTATTCAGCATTTCACTGTGAGGTCTACGACACCTGTTGTATTCAGCATTTCACTGTGAGGTCTACTACACCTGTTGTATTCAGCATTTCACTGTAGGTCTACTACACCTGTTGTATTCCCAGCATTTCACTGAGGGTCTACTACACCTGTTGTATTCAGCATTTCACTGTGAGGTCTACTACACCTGTTGTATTAAGCATTTCACTGTGAGGTCTACTACACCTGTTGTATTCAGCATTTCACTGTGAGGTCTACTACACCTGTTGTATTCAGCATTTCACTGTAGGTCTACTACACCTGTTGTATTCAGGATTTCACTGTAAGGTCTACTACACCTGTTGTATTCAGCATTTCACTGTAAGGTCTACTACACCTGTTGTATTCAGCATTTCACTGTGAGGTCACTACACCTGTTGTATTCAGCATTTCACTGTGAGGTCTGCTGCACCTGTTGTATTCAGCATTTCACTGTGAGGTCACTACACCTGTTGTATTCAGCATTTCACTGTAAAGGTCACTACACCTGTTGTATTCAGCATTTCACTGTGAGGTCTACTACACCTGTTGTATTCAGCATTTCACTGTAAGGTCTACTACACCTGTTGTATTCAGCATTTCACTGTGAGGTCAGTACACCTGTTGTATTCAGCATCACTTAAGGTCTACTACACCTGTTGTATTCAGCATTTCAAGGTCTAGTACACCTCATCATTTTGTAGTCTTACACCTGTTGTATTCAGCATTTCACTGTAAGGTCTACTACACCTGTTGTACTCAGCATTTCACTGTGAGGTCTACTACACCTGTTGTATTCAGCATTTCACTGTGAGGTCTACTACACCTGTTGTATTCAGCATTTCACTGTGAGGTCTACTACACCTGTTGTATTCAGCATTTCACTGTGAGGTCTACTACACCTGTTGTATTCAGCATTTCACTGTGAGGTCTACTACACCTGTTGTATTCAGCATTTCACTGTGAGGTCTACTACACCTGTTGTATTCAGCATTTCACTGTGAGGTCTACTACACCTGTTGTATTCAGCATTTCACTGTGAGGTCTACTACACCTGTTGTATTCAGCATTTCACTGTGAGGTCTACTACACCTGTTGTATTCAGCATTTCACTGTAAGGTCTACTACACCTGTTGTATTCAGCATTTCACTGTGAGGTCTACTACACCTGTTGTATTCAGCATTTCACTGTGAGGTCTACTACACCTGTTGTATTCAGCATTTCACTGTGAGGTCTACTACACCTGTTGTATTCAGCATTTCACTGTAAGGTCTACTACACCTGTTGTATTCAGCATTTCACTGTGAGGTCTACTACACCTGTTGTATTCAGCATTTCACTGTGAGGTCTACTACACCTGTTGTATTCAGCATTTCACTGTGAGGTCTACTACACCTGTTGTATTCAGCATTTCACTGTGAGGTCTACTACACCTGTTGTATTCAGCATTTCACTGTGAGGTCTACTACACCTGTTGTATTCAGCATTTCACTGTGAGGTCTACTACACCTGTTGTATTCAGCATTTCACTGTGAGGTCTACTACACCTGTTGTATTCAGCATTTCACTGTGAGGTCTACTACACCTGTTGTATTCAGCATTTCACTGTGAGGTCTACTACACCTGTTGTATTCAGCATTTCACTGTGAGGTCTACTACACCTGTTGTATTCAGCATTTCACTGTGAGGTCTACTACACCTGTTGTATTCAGCATTTCACTGTGAGGTCTACTACACCTGTTGTATTCAGCATTTCACTGTGAGGTCTACTACACCTGTTGTATTCAGCATTTCACTGTGAGGTCTACTACACCTGTTGTATTCAGCATTTCACTGTGAGGTCTACTACACCTGTTGTATTCAGCATTTCACTGTGAGGTCTACTACACCTGTTGTATTCAGCATTTCACTGTGAGGTCTACTACACCTGTTGTATTCAGCATTTCACTGTGAGGTCTACTACACCTGTTGTATTCAGCATTTCACTGTGAGGTCTACTACACCTGTTGTATTCAGCATTTCACTGTGAGGTCTACTACACCTGTTGTATTCAGCATTTCACTGTGAGGTCTACTACACCTGTTGTATTCAGCATTTCACTGTGAGGTCTACTACACCTGTTGTATTCAGCATTTCACTGTGAGGTCTACTACACCTGTTGTATTCAGCATTTCACTGTGAGGTCTACTACACCTGTTGTATTCAGCATTTCACTGTGAGGTCTACTACACCTGTTGTATTCAGCATTTCACTGTGAGGTCTACTACACCTGTTGTATTCAGCATTTCACTGTAAGGTCTACTACACCTGTTGTATTCAGCATTTCACTGTGAGGTCTACTACACCTGTTGTATTCAGCATTTCACTGTGAGGTCTACTACACCTGTTGTATTCAGCATTTCACTGTGAGGTCTACTACACCTGTTGTATTCAGCATTTCACTGTAAGGTCTACTACACCTGTTGTATTCAGCATTTCACTGTAAGGTCTACTACACCTGTTGTATTCAGCATTTCACTGTGAGGTCTACTACACCTGTTGTATTCAGCATTTCACTGTGAGGTCTACTACACCTGTTGTATTCAGCATTTCACTGTGAGGTCTACTACACCTGTTGTATTCAGCATTTCACTGTGAGGTCTACTACACCTGTTGTATTCAGCATTTCACTGTGAGGTCTACTACACCTGTTGTATTCAGCATTTCACTGTGAGGTCTACTACACCTGTTGTATTCAGCATTTCACTGTGAGGTCTACTACACCTGTTGTATTCAGCATTTCACTGTGAGGTCTACTACACCTGTTGTATTCAGCATTTCACTGTGAGGTCTACTACACCTGTTGTATTCAGCATTTCACTGTAAGGTCTACTACACCTGTTGTATTCAGCATTTCACTGTGAGGTCTACTACACCTGTTGTATTCAGCATTTCACTGTGAGGTCTACTACACCTGTTGTATTCAGCATTTCACTGTGAGGTCTACTACACCTGTTGTATTCAGCATTTCACTGTGAGGTCTACTACACCTGTTGTATTCAGCATTTCACTGTGAGGTCTACTACACCTGTTGTATTCAGCATTTCACTGTAAGGTCTACTACACCTGTTGTATTCAGCATTTCACTGTGAGGTCTACTACACCTGTTGTATTCAGCATTTCACTGTGAGGTCTACTACACCTGTTGTATTCAGCATTTCACTGTAAGGTCTACTACACCTGTTGTATTCAGCATTTCACTGTGAGGTCTACTACACCTGTTGTAT